>NC_092335.1:250572500-250660000 GCF_046630445.1 Rutidosis leptorrhynchoides | reverse complement strand
TTTGTTTGCTAGCTCGTCGACATCAAATAGTGTTTACTGTAGCAAATAGTGTTCACTGTAGCAAAATACGGTTTCACTGTAGCAAATAGTGTTTTACTGTAGCAATTGTGTTTTACTGTAGCAAAGTAATTTTTACTGTAGAAAATAGGGTTTTACTGTAGGAAAGTCGTTTTTACTTGTACATATATATATACATACATATAATTGTTCATGAATCGTCGAGAGTAGTCAAAGGTAATTGTATATATGAAACAGTTCTAAAATTTTGAGACTCAATCTAACAGACTTTGTTTAACGTGTTAAAATAATAAATCGTATAGAGAATTGGTTTAAATAAGTCAAAAATTTTCGGGTCATCAAAACCAACCACCACCACCCATCACCACCATCCAACACTACCACCAACCTCTACCACCACCGCCAACCACCACCGCTACCACCTACCAACCACCACTGATCAAGCATAGAATAAGTGGGCCAGGTTCGGTCCATGCTTGACATCAATAAGGGGGGATTTAAGGGTCAATTGAGTTTAACTCTCCGGTCCGGAGTACCGTGAATAACCCCTTGCGAGATGGTCATCTCAACAGGGGTGGTCAAATGTCAGACCCACCATCAGCGGGTAGTCCGGTCGTAGATGGCTCGCGCTATAATATAGTGTTTCTGTTCATAGAACGCTACCTGTATATCAAGAATGTCTAGTGCAATGCTATGAGTCCGGTAGCGCGGGTATATTTGCGCTATGCGCTATTATTCTTAGAATATGTGTGTGTGTGAAGGTGGAAAGTCTAGATCCTTTGTTCTGTGGATGAAGTCCTGTATTTATAGGATTGCCTTTCTTGTCTGCTATTGCCATGTAATGAGGTTAAAAAGATCGTGGCCTGTAAATAGTACGTCCTTAGGCGACCTGATCCGACAAAAGTAAAAAGTGTTCTTGTCGGCTCTGATTCTTGTCTGCCAGGTGTCTTCTACCAGCTACAGCATCGCCCGTCATGTGGCCGTGACCCATGCGCGCTTATAGGGCTAGCGCGATTGTAATAGGCATAGTGCTTCAGGCGTTGGCGCGCTTTGGTAATCCCTAGCGGTGATGCTGTTTGATACGCTACACGAGCTGATCGGGTATGCGTATCATTAAGTCCTCCCAGTTCAATGGTATGCGCCGTTGAGGTGCATGGCATTGAACTCAACTCGTAGCTATTGTTCAATGGTGCGCGCAGGTATGGCGCGTGGCGTTGAACTCAACTTGTAACCACCGTTCAACGGTGCGCGCAGGTATGGCGCGTGGCGTTGAACTCAAATTGTAACTACAGTTAGACGTTGCGCGCAGGTATGGCTTGTGGCGTTGATTTCAACTTGGAACATCGTTCAACGTGCGCACTGTTATGGCGCGTGGTGTTGAACTCAACTCGTATCCGTCGTTCAGTTACTCTTAACTGCGCGCCTCCATCTTCGTCCATTTTTATATTTAAAAAGTAATTTGTCCTGGTGCATTAAATGCAGGAAACCGAAGCGACGGTTTGTCAGATGCTACAGTTTTCATCCCGCTGACTTCGCTGCCTTTGGCTTCTTCGTGCTTCCCCCTTTCTATCTTCCAACACGTGGCTTAATCTTCGCCCTTGACATTTTGACCGCCAATTTTTAACTTCCCTTGGGGCCTCTTCCATGTTTTTACTCTCCTATAAATACCTCATAATCACATCTCTCTGTTCTTTACTTCAACTGTGCTCCTCGTCTTTGTGCAAATCTTATCAGCTCACTACTTCGACCTCGTCTTTTAGCTTTTTTAGGTTAGCACCTACTTAGCCTCTCTTCTTATGATTCTTTGATTTATTTGTTAATAGATGGCGTCTTCTTCCTCTATTTATGAGCCTCCGAATTGCGAGGTTATCAAGTCTATTATGACGCAGCGCAAAGTCGCTCAATTGGTGGAGTGGTACCCACCCTTGGCTGATTTGAATCATGTAGCGCCCCTGGCTGGTCAGCACGCTAGTGACGTTATTGATGGTAAGGTTACCGTATATAGGCAGGTTATGCTGGATGGAAATGTACGCTATCCTCCCACTTCTTTCTTAATGGAGTTTCTTAGTCACTTCAATGTTGGCATCGAACAGCTGCATCCTTATAGCGCATGTCGCGTTATTCTCTTCGAGATGATTTGTCAGCACTATCAATTTCCCCCATCGCTAAACTTGTTTAAGAACATCTTTTCCTATCGCAAGAATTAGCAGAGCTGGTATTCTTTCAACGACGGGATTAAGTTTGTAGGGCGCCTGAAAGCTGGGGTGCGCAAGAAGTGGAAGAACTCATTCTTCTTCATTGATGATTCGTTTGTCCCGCTCGCATATAGAAATATCTGCGCGTGGCATACTGATGCTACCAATGCGTAGCTAAACATTAGGCCTCTCCTTTCCCCAGAGGAGCAGCAGAGACTTGTTCATTTTTACAACCGTGATCTCCCTATCCGTCGATATAGTTCTGATATTTTACGGGTTGCTAATATGTGTCCCTATCCGCCTGCCCTGCCAGTTATCTTAGACGCCGATGATAATGGTAGGCGGCAGATGGGCGTTATTTTTGTACATGTTTTTTCTTCGTCATTTGTGTCTAACCTAGCATGTTTTATTTGCAGAGATGCGTCTAGACAGACTTCTTGCTTCGCGCGACATCGAGGGCGTTCATACTAAGACGCTCGACATGGAGAATCAGGGTGACCAGGACATGGACATTGACGGGAAAGTCTAGGGTGGTGCCGCTGTTGGCGCCAGCGGTTCTGGTAGCGCCAATCAACGCGAGAGTCATACAGGTGATGACTCTCATCAGACGGACATCGAAGGGGGCAGGGCAAGTGAGCCCCCATGCGAGAGTGGGAGTAAGCGCAAGCGCGACAAGAAAGGAAAAGGTGATTTTACTTTTCTCGAGTATTGGGACATTACGCTGTCCTTTTTTCATTGCTAACCAGTTATCTTCTCATTTGCAGGGGCTCGTATGCAGTTTTATGGCATGAATGATTTGTTATCTATCCCGGAAGATACAGCGACCTCTCAATTCGATTGCTTGAAAGAGATCATGCTTCCCAACTACTTCGGGCATCTATCGCCTGAGGCGGCGTGGCGTTTTAATGTTCAGTTAGCTATGCTGAACTTGATGCACTCTAAAAGCTGCCTCCAAGAGGCGAAATCTCGTTTGGACGGTGCTGGCTCTTCTTCACCAGGCGCCCTAACTGTTGAATAGTTACGTGACTGTATCGTGCATTTGAAGTCAGACTTGGAACATTCTAAGAAGGCTCATAACGAGGCGGCCAGCGCCTCCTTGGTCTTAGCTGAGTAGAAGGCGTCCTTGGCTTCTCAGGTTGAGGAGTTGGCTAAAAAGGTCGAGTCTCTCGATTATGAAAAGAGCGCTTGCGAAAAAGAGCGTGAAAGTTTGACTGATCGCCTGTCTTCCTGTCAGATTGATCGTGACACGGCCAAGTTTCAGTTTGAGACTTTGAAGAAGGGTCTCCCCGCGCTTGTTGGCCGTGTCATTGACTCAAAATACGTGAGCGATCTTTTTGTTGACGCCGTTCTTGCTTTCAAGGCGGAGGAGAGGCTTATTTTTTGGAGAAAGGTTCAGCCTATCGTCCAATCTTCCGAGGCCCTGGATGCTCTCATTGCCAAGGAGGTGGATCCCCTTGCAGTACAGAAGAGCAAGGCGATAGAGCTGACGCTGACCAACATCGTTTCACTGTAGCACTGTAGCAAAATACGGTTTCACTGTAGCAAATAGTGTTTTACTGTAGCAAATTGTGTTTTACTGTAGCAAAGTAATTTTTACTGTAGCAAATAGGGTTTTACTGTAGGAAAGTCGTTTTTACTTGTACATATATATATACATACATATAATTGTTCATGAATCGTCGAGAGTAGTCAAAGGTAATTGTATGTATGAAACAGTTCTAAAATTTTGAGACTCAATCTAACAGACTTTGTTTAACGTGTTAAAATAATAAATCGTATAGAGAATTGGTTTAAATAAGTCAAAAATTTTCGGGTCATCAAAGTACCTCCCC
The DNA here is from genome assembly GCF_046630445.1 of Rutidosis leptorrhynchoides. Taxonomy (NCBI): domain Eukaryota; kingdom Viridiplantae; phylum Streptophyta; class Magnoliopsida; order Asterales; family Asteraceae; genus Rutidosis; species Rutidosis leptorrhynchoides. Next base: position 250,655,955 of record NC_092335.1, on the reverse strand, counting down.
GTTAAAGAAAATTTCGTCCCGAAATTTTGAGTAGTACCTGTTTCATGAGCGATATCAGTGAACAAATGTGGATACTTTTGCTTCATCTGATCTTCACGTTCCCAAGTAAACTCTGGTCCTCGTCTTGCATTCCAACGAACCCTAACTATCGGTATTTTGCTTTGTTTTAATTGTTTGACCTCACGGTCCATGATTTCAACAGGTTCTTCGATAAAATGGAGTTTATCATTGATTCGTATTTCGTCAAGAGGAATTACGACATCCTCATCAGCTAAACATTTCTTCAAATTTGACACGTGAAATGTGTTGTGAACACTACTAAGTTCTTGCGGTAGCTTTAATCGATAAGCAACTGTTCCAATTCTTTCGGTGATTTCAAAGGGTCCTACGTACCTAGGACTTAGCTTTCCTCGTTTATCGAATCGTACAACGCCTTTCCAGGGTGACACTTTCAACATGACTTTGTCGCCCACTTGAAATTCTAGCGGTTTTCTTCTTACATCAGCATAACTCTTTTGGCGACTCATGGCCGTTTTCAATCGCTGTTGTATTTGAATGATCTTTTCGGTGGTTTCATGAATAATTTCTGGTCCAGTAAGTTGTCTTTCTCCTACTTCACTCCAACAGATAGGAGATCTGCACTTTCTACCGTAAAGTGCTTCAAATGGCGCTGCGTTGATGCTCGTATGATAGCTGTTATTGTATGAAAATTCTGCCAACGGTAAGTGTCGATCCCAACTGGTTCCAAAGTCAATCACGCATGCCCGTAACATGTCTTCCAATGTTTGTATTGTTCTTTCACTTTGACCACCTGTCTGTGGGTGATAAGCGGTGCTCATATCTAATCGAGTTCCCAATGCTTTTTGTAATGACTGCCAGAAACGTGATGTGAATCGGGTGTCGCGATCAGATATGATAGAGATGGGTACACCATGCCTGGAAACTACTTCCTTCAAATATAGGCGTGCTAATTTCTCCATACTGTCTGTCTCCTTTATTGGTAGAAAGTGAGCTGATTTAGTTAGACGATCAACTATCACCCAAATAGTATCATGACTACTTGCAGTCCTTGGCAATTTCGTAATGAAATCCATGGTTATTCTTTCCCATTTCCACTGCGGAATTTCTGGTTGTTACAGTAATCCTGACGGCTTTTGGTGCTCAACTTTGACCTTTGCACACGTTAAACATTTGCTTACATAAGTAGCAATTTCTGTTTTCATATTAGGCTACCAATAAAACTTCTTGAGATCGTGGTACATTTTTCCGTTTCCTGGGTGAATTGAGTACCTCGTTTTGTGTGCTTCATCCAGTACTAGTTGCCTTAGGTTACCATGTTTTGGTACCCATATCCTACCAGCAAAAGACAGGGTTCCATCGGCTTTTTCTTCAAGTTGTTTTTCTAACCCTTTGCTTATTTCGCCTTTTTCGTTTTCTTCTTTTAAACCCTCTAACTGTGCTGCTTGAATTTTCTTTGTGAGATCAGTACGAATTGTAATATTCAAAGCTCGGACCCTAAGAGGTTTTACTCTTTCTTTTCGACTTAGGGCATCAGCTACAACATTAGCCTTTCCGGGGTGGTAACGGATTTCACAATCGTAATCGTTTAACAACTCTACCAAGCGACGTTGCCTCATATTGAGTTGTTTTTGATCAAAAATATGCCGAAGACTCTTATGGTCGGTGTACACTGTACACTTGGTGCCATATAGATAGTGTCTCCATATTTTGAGTGCAAAAACTACTGCTCCAAGTTCTAAATCGTGCGTCGTATAGTTCTTTTCATGAATTTTTAGTTGTCGTGAGGCATATGCGATGACTTTTGTGCGTTGCATTAATACACATCCTAAACCTTGGCGTGAAGCATCACAATAGATCACGAAATCATCATTTCCTTCCGGTAATGACAAAATGGGTGCAGACGTTAACTTCTTCTTTAATAACTGGAATGAGGATTCCTGTTCTGTGGACCAATCATACTTCTTTCCCTTTTGAGTCAATGCAGTTAAGGGTTTGGCGAATCTAGAGAAATCTTGAATGAATCTTCGGTAGTAACCAGCAAGACCTAAGAATTGGCGAATTTGTGTTGGAGTCTTCGGGGTTTCCCATTTACTAATGGCTTCGATCTTGGCGGGGTCAACTTTAATTCCATGTTTACTGACAACATGGCCCAAAAATTGTACTTCTTGTAACCAGAAATCACACTTCGAAAATTTTGCGTACAATTCTTCTTTCTTGAGTATCTCCAGTACCAGTCTTAAGTGTTGCTCATGTTCTTCCTTGTTCTTCGAGTAAATCAATATGTCGTCGATAAAAACAATGACAAATTTGTCTAAATACGGTCTACAGATGCGATTCATTAGATCCATGAATACTGCTGGAGCATTAGTTAATCCAAAAGGCATGACTAGAAACTCATAGTGACCGTAACGGGTTCTGAACGCGGTTTTAGGAACATCTTCTTCCTTCACTCTCAGTTGATGATATCCGGAGCGTAGATCAATCTTAGAATAAACACTTGATCCTTGCAATTGATCAAACAAATCATCAATCCTCGGTAATGGGTACCGATTCTTGATTGTTAATTTGTTTAATTCTCGGTAGTCTATGCACATTCTCATAGATCCATCCTTCTTCTTGACGAACAGAATAGGAGCACCCCAAGGTGAAAAACTAGGACGAATAAATCCACGGTCCGATAATTCTTGCAACTGGTCTTGTAATTCTTGCATTTCTGAAGGTGCAAGTCTATATGAAGATCGGGCTACAGGTGCAGCTCCTGGTATGAGATCAATCTGGAATTCTACACATCTGTGTGGAGGTAGCCCCGGTAATTCTTCTGGAAATACTCCGGGATATTCTCTTACAACCGGCATGTCATTAATGCTTCTTTCTTCAGTATCGATCTTCTTTATGTGTGCCAGAATAGCATAACAACCTGTTCTTATAAGTTTCTGGGCCTTCATACAGCTGATAAAGTTCAGCTTTGAGTTGCTCTTCTCCCCATAAATCATTAATGACGTTTCATCCTTACGAGGGATGCGGATTGCTTTCTCAGCGCAAACATCTTCCGCTCTTGTTTTGGACATCCAGTCCATGCCAACGATTACGTCAAAACTTCCTAATTCTACGGGTATCAAATCGATTTTGAAGGTTTCACCAGCGAGATTCATTTCGCAACCATGGCAAATTTTATCGGCTTTTATCAGTTTACCATTAGCTAATTCAATAGTATATTTATCGTCTAGAGGTAATGATGCACATTTTAGTTTAAAACTAAAGTCTTTACACATATAACTTCTATCAGCACCCGTATCAAACATAATAGAAGCTAGTTGATTATTAACGGTAAACGTACCCGTGACAAGATTAGGATCCTCACGTGCTTTACTGGCACTAACATTAAATGCCCTCCCACGTGCGGGTTCTTTGTTCTTCTCCTTATCAGGGCATTGATTTATAAAGTGACCAGACTTCCCGCATCCAAAACATTTCTTGACATTGGTCAGTTTTGTCTTTACTTCAGAAACGGTGGCATAACAATCTTTCGCCACATGTCCTTTCTTGTTGCACTTATCACAGACCACTTGACAATAACCTGCATGATGTGTGTAACATCTTTTACAGAACGGATGGGGTCCCTTATAGTTTGGACTTGCAGTTGCCCCATCTTGTTTACCTTTAAAAGTTTCTTGTTTCTTCAGGTGAGTACTTTTGCCCTTATAGTCTTCCCATTTCCTCTTTCCTTCAGTTATCTTGACTTCGGTAATTGGTGCCTTAATCGAACTCTCTGTGATCTGGTCCATGAGTTGGTGTGCCATTGTCATGGCTTCCTGCATCGTATTCGGTTTGGACGATGTAACATTTCCTTTGATATTGATCGATAAACCGTCAATATACATTTCTATCTTTCGTTTCTCATTTGGCACCAATTCGGGACACAACAAGGCTAGTTCCATGAAATGCTTTTCATAGTTATTGAGATTCGCGCCGATAACCTTCCGATTACGTAACTCAGATTCCATTTTTCTGATCTCGTTTCGAGGACAGTACTCCTCGATTAGCATCTTTTTCAGTTCTTCCCAAGAGATATCATATGCCGTATCTATTCCTTCTGCTTTAGCATAATTGTTCCACCAAGTAAGTGCACCATCTTGCAACGTGCACGAAGCATACTTTGACTTGTCTCCGTTCGCACAATTACTGATTTTGAAAACAGACTCCATCTTTTCAAACCATCGGGTTAGACCAACTGGTCCCTCAGTTCCACTAAACGTCTGTGGTTTGCATCCTTGAAAAGTTTTGTATGAGCATCCGTTTCGTGAATTTGTGTTTACGGCTGCTGCTTTGGCTGCTGCTTCAGCTGTTGCTTTTGCTGCTTCGGTTGCAGCAATTCTTTCATTCACACGTTTCTCGACTAGTTGCTCAAACTCAGCATCCGACATTTGAGACATGTTTCTTCAATAAACACAACAGATATAATTTAATCATATAGAATATTATAGGTAAAATGAGTTGTCAATAGTTAATCGTAGCATATTAATAATATGAACCGATTATTATAAAAGCCTTTTCTTCTTATTAGCATTTTATAATTATTTCTAGGGTATTACCTACCCGTTAAGTTCATACATAATAGCTAGTACAAGGAATTAACTACTAAAATCCTAATAATATTTCACTATAAAAAATTATAGCGAGTTACTACATTATTATGTAATAATAATAATAAGAAGTAGTAATAATACAAATAATCATTCCATGCATTTATTATTAATAAACCAAAATAATACAATACCATACAATACTGATATTTTACATATGCTTATTTTACATAACAAGATAGTTTAGTACACATAAGCAATAAAATAGCGCATGGAAGATTTATGGTTGCGAGGTCGTTTATTCAGAACTATCAGAAACTTCTTCCCATTTGGTTCTCCCTGCCAATTGTTTGTGTGCACATGGTCCGACAGACATTCTGGCAGTGTATTTTATTTTTAGTTGGGGTTTTGAGGTACCCGTTGCCTCAGTGGGTTTAATACAATAAGGGTGGTTACAGATCGAATGGTCCTGTTCTTTTTTAATAATTAAGGACATTTTATTATTGTGGTTGTTTTTATTATCTATAGCAAGTTGGAATTTCTCCTTAGTGATCTATTTTATTTCATTAGCGAAATCCTCCTCCTTACTGATCTCGTCTGATGAAGAACTGTCTGAGTCATGTGTAGGAGAATATGATGACGAACTGCAAGAATATGTACCGGTGGTCATGAACCGAGATCTGCCAGGCGTAATCGACACAACCCGCCCGTCGGCGGTATATCTGGACCAATGTCCATATTTGTTTAGAAATGGACGATCCTCGTTTACTCCAGGGATCATGGGTCCATGCCAACGATACTGTGGCTCCGGAAAACTAAAGCTGGGTGGAGCTGGAACCTCCTATGGGTTTACCGGGAGTTGAGATTCCCCGGCTAACACAATTTCTTCTTTAATAGGTATTGGAACGCCCTTTTCCGTTGTGGATAGAATAGATTCAGTGTCCGATTCTGAGTCGTACAAAATGATAGGATTAGAGGAAGTCATCTATCACATAATTGAAACAACAATTACGTTAGCATATAAATATATCACATATAATGTTTTTGACCAAATAATAAGCAAAAATCAGTAAAAACAGATATGGTCATAGTCCAGACTCACTAATGCATCCTAACAATTACCAGTTAAACACACTAATGTAATTTCTGGTTCCCTATGACCTCAAGCTCAGATACCAACTGTAACGACCCGTCAAAATCGCTATTGACGCGGCCCGTTAATCATTGATTCCACAGTGAGGTTTTGACCTCTATATGATACGTTTTGATAAAATATTGCATTCATTAAAATAAGTGACTTTCTAAACATAGAAAGTTATAAACATGTGGGCGAGTGCTTAGGTATAAGCAAAACCCCGAAATACATAAGTCTTTAATTTACAGGTTGACATCACATTCCAATTATTTATTACACAACGCAGTTTTATTTTGAATGCAATAAACTTTGTACAAAGCATGAGAGACTCCATGCAGGCAACAAGCACATCACAACGGAAGCCTTCTAAGGACTTGAGAATAAAACATGCTAAAAAGTCAACACGGATGTTGGTGAGTTATAGGTTTAATTGCTCGAGTCATAAACATATATAAAGATAGACCACAAGATTTCATCAAAAGTTTATCAATAGATTCTACGTAACAGAGCACCCTGGTAACTAAACTTAACGCTATAGTGATAATAACCCCATTCGTTTTAATACGCGCAAACCAACGTGTCTTAAACTCAAATAACATACGTCCGTTAAAAGGCTAGCGCTCTAGCTCGGACGGGGATGTCAAGCCCTATGGATCCATATACAATTATTCGCGCCCACCAGTCCATATCCTATGTACTGGCAGCTACTAGTTACCAAAGCTAAGGGATTTTCGGTTTAACTCAGTGTAGAATTTTGTATGTACTTGTGTCTTATTGCGTTTAAAATAAATTGCATGTATTCTCAGCCCAAAAATATTTAAAGTATTTAAAAAAGGAGACTATAACTCACGATTCAATATTGTAGACTCAATATTTAAAGTATTCACTGTAGCAAATAGTGTTTTACTGTAGCAATTGTGTTTTACTGTAGCAAAGTAATTTTTACTGTAGCAAATAGGGTTTTACTGTAGGAAAGTCGTTTTTACTTGTACATATATATATATACATACATATAATTGTTCATGAATCGTCGAGAGTAGTCAAAGGTAATTGTATATATGAAACAGTTCTAAAATTTTGAGACTCAATAACAGACTTTGTTTAACGTGTTAAAATAATAAATCGTATAGAGAATTGGTTTAAATAAGTCAAAAATTTTCGGGTCATCAAAACCAACCACCACCACCCATCACCACCATCCAACACTACCACCAACCTCTACCACCACCGCCAACCACCACCGCTACCACCTACCAACCACCACTGATCAAGCATAAAATAAGTGGGCCAGGTTTGGTCCATGCTTGACATCAATAAGGAGGGATTTAAGGGTCAATTGAGTTTAACTCTCCGGTCCGGAGTACCGTGAATAACCCCTTGCGAGATGGTGATCTCAACAGGGGTGGTCAAACGTCAGACCCACCATCAGCGGGTAGTCCGGTCATAGATGGCTCGCGCTATAATATAGTGTTTCTGTTCATAGAACGCTACCTGTATATCAAGAATGTCTAGTGCAATGCTATGAGTCCGGTAGCGCGGGTATATTTGCGCTATGCGCTATTATTCTTAGAATATGTGTGTGTGTGAAGGTGGAAAGTCCAGATCCTTTGTTCTGTGGATGAAGTCCTGTATTTATAGGATTGCCTTTCTTGTCTGCTATTGCCATGTAATGAGGTTAAAAAGATCGTGGCCTGTAAATAGTACGTCCTTAGGCGACCTGATCCGACAAAAGTAAAAAGTGTTCTTGTCGGCTCTGATTCTTGTCTGCCAGGTGTCTTCTACTAGCTACAGCATCGCCCGTCATGTGGCCGCGACCCATGCGCGCTTATAGGGCTAGCGCGATTGTAATAGGCATAGTGCTTCAGGCGTTGGCGCGCTTTGGTAATCCCTAGCGGCGATGCTGTTTGATATGCTACACGAGCTGATCGGGTATGCGTATCATTAAGTCCTCCCAGTTTAATGGTATGCGCCGTTGAGGTGTATGGCGTTGAACTCAACTTGTAGCTATTGTTCAATGGTGCGCGCAGGTATGGCGCGTGGCGTTGAACTCAACTTGTAACCACCGTTCAACGGTGCGCGCAGGTATGGCGCGTGGCGTTGAACTCAAATTGTAACTACAGTTAGACGTTGCGCGCAGGTATGGCTTGTGGCGTTGAACTCAACTTGGAACATCGTTCAACGTGCGCGCTGTTATGGCACGTGGTGTTGAACTCAACTTGTATCCGTCGTTCAGTTACTCTTAACTGCGCGCCTCCATCTTCGTCCATTTTTATATTTAAAAAGTAATTTGTCCTGTTGCATTAAATGCAGGAAACCGAAGCGACGGTTTGTCAGATGCTACAGTTTTCATCCCGCTGACTTCGCCGCCTTTGGCTTCTTCGTGCTTCCCCCTTTCTATCTTCTAACACGTGGCTTAATCTTCGCCCTTGACATTTTGACCGCCAATTTTTAACTTCCCTTGGGGCCTCTTCCATGTTTTTACTCTCCTATAAATACCTCATAATCACATCTCTCTGTTCTTTACTTCAACTGTGCTCCTCGTCTTTGTGCAAATCTTATCAGCTCCCTACTTCGACCTCGTCTTTTAGCTTTTTTAGGTTAGCGCCTACTTAGCCTCTCTTCCTATGATTCTTTGCTTTATTTGTTAATAGATGGCGTCTTCTTCCTCTATTTCTGAGCCTCCGAATTGTGAGGTTATCAAGTCTATTATGACGCAGCGCAAAGTCGTGCAATTGGTGGAGTGGTACCCACCCTTGGCTGATTTGAATCATGTAGCGCCCCTGGCTGGTCAGCACGCTAGTGACGTTATTGATGGTAAGGTTACCGTATATAGGCAGGTTATGCTGGATGGAAATGTACGCTATCCTCCCACTTCTTTCTTAATGGAGGTTCTTAGTCACTTCAATGTTGGCATCGAACAGCTGCATCCTTATAGCGCATGTCGCGTTATTCTCTTCGAGATGATTTGTCAGCACTATCAATTTCCCCCATCGCTAAACTTGTTTAAGAACATCTTTTCATATCGCAAGAATTAGCAGAGCTGGTATTCTTTCAACGACAGGATTAAGTTTGTAGGGCGCCTGAAAGCTGGGGTGCGCAAGAAGTGGAAGAACTCATTCTTCTTCATTGATGATTCGTTTGTCCCGCTCGCATATAGAAATATCTGCGCGTGGCATACTGATGCTACCAATGCGTAGCTAAACATTAGGCCTCTCCTTTCCCCAGAGGAGCAGCAGAGACTTGTTCATTTTTACAACCGTGATCTCCCTATCCGTCGATATAGTTCTGATATTTTACGGGTTGCTAATATGTGTCCCTATCCGCCTGCCCTGCCAGTTATCTTAGACGCCGATGATAATGGTAGGCGGCAGATGGGCGTTATTTTTGTACATGTTTTTTCTTCGTCATTTGTGTCTAACCTAGCATGTTTTATTTGCAGAGATGCGTCTAGACAGACTTCTTGCTTCGCGCGACATCGAGGGCGTTCATACTAAGACGCTCGACATGGAGAATCAGGGTGACCAGGACATGGACATTGACGGGAAAGTCTAGGGTGGTGCCGCTGTTGGCGCCAGCGGTTCTGGTAGCGCCAATCAACGCGAGAGTCATACAGGTGATGACTCTCATCAGGCGGACATCGAAGGGGGAAGGGCAAGTAAGCCCCCATGCGAGAGTGGGAGTAAGCGCAAGCGCGCCAAGAAAGGAAAAGGTGATTTTACTTTTCTCGAGTATTGGGACATTACGCTGTCCTTTTTTCATTGCTAACCAGTTATCTTCTCATTTGCAGGGGCTCGTATGCAGTTTTATGGCATGAATGATTTGTTATCTATCCCAGAAGATACAGCGACCTCTCAATTCGATTGCTTGAAAGAGATCATGCTTCCCAACTACTTCGGGCATCTATCGCCTGAGGCGGCGTGGCGTTTTAATGTTCAGTTAGCTATGCTGAACTTGATGCGCTCTAAAAGCTGCCTCCAAGAGGCGAGATCTCGTTTGGACGGTGCTGGCTCTTCTTCACCAGGCGCCCTAACTGTTGAATAGTTACGTGACTGTATCGTACATTTGAAGTCAGACTTGGAACATTCTAAGAAGGCTCATAACGAGGCGGCCAGCGCCTCCTTGGTCTTAGCTGAGTAGAAGGCGTCCTTATCTTCTCAGGTTGAGGAGTTGGCTAAAAAGGTCGAGTCTCTCGATTATGAAAAGAGCGCTTGCGAAAAAGAGCGTGAAAGTTTGACTGATCGCCTGTCTTCCTGTCAGATTGATCGTGACACGGCCAAGTTTCAGTTTGAGACTTTGAAGAAGGGTCTCCCCGCGCTTGTTGGCTGTGTCATTGACTCAAAATACGTGAGCGATCTTTTTGTTGACGCCGTTCTTGCTTTCAAGGCGGAGGAGAGGCTTATTTTATGGAGAAAGGTTCAGCCTATCGTCCAATCTTCCGAGGCCCTGGATGCTCTCATTGCCAAGGAGGTGGATCCCCTTGCAGTACAGAAGAGCAAGGCGATAGAGCTGACGCTGACCAACATCAGGGTCCCTTCGCTAGTGGCCTTGTCCGAAGACCCTACCGCTGATGCTGATCGTTTCTTAAAGGATACATTGTAACTTTGTAATTTTGTTTTGACAATGTAATTACTCTTTTAGTGATAATGAAAGTTTATCTTGTTTAGCTGTCTATGTTGCGCGCAATTTGCGTGTTGTGACGCGTTAATAGTTTACATGTGCGCTAGCAATTTATATATTAAGCATGTTGCATTGTCAGCCATAAGTGGTGTATGTGCAAGACTTGAGTCTATCTCTTGCTAGTATTTTTCTAACTGTTAAATCAGTGTGGCCAAGTTTATGGGTTATGTTCGCGATTTTCGTATGATCATGCGCGTAAGATCGTTTGTTAAAATGTTTGGCTAAGTATTTCTCGATTTTCATCGTAATTATACTCGAGGCATGTCAATGTTTAACTTATCACATATATTGTTGTGCACACAATATATGCTTAAGTTAAGCATCCGTGTATGCGCATCGGGAGTCTTCTAAGTGTGCCAACACTTAGGATTGAGGTCAGGCGCGACCAACGGCGTCGATTATAGTCATGACTTGCAGATCTCTAGTTCTGCGCGGGTTAGTTAGGTCAATCCAATGACGCTTAACCGTTCGGTTATAATAGATAGCTTGTCGCCAAACAAGCTTCTGCCGCACGGGTGGCGGAGAAAGCAACCCTTCAAAGGCAGGAGTACGCTGCCTAAGAGATTGTGCGCACCATTTTCAAGTTACAGAGCTACTTTACATATAATGGTATAAAGATTATGGCAGACGATAACTTGGAGACAATTAATTAAACATGCATAGATAGTGCCCATAACGCGCTTAAGGATTGTCATCATTAAAAATTTAAAACGCGCTAAACAGGGTGCACCTAAAAACTTCCAAACTTCCTAACTCCACTAATAGTTATTGCCACATGCTCTGTCCTCTCTCAACTTTTCATCCTTGTATTCTTCGAACTCGTAGTCCACGCCGGCAATTTCGTCTCCCTCGTCATTTCCAGCTCCAGAAGATCCGGCCCCATCTTTCGTTGCCTTTTCCACGGCTTGAATACTTCGGATCTGTGGAAACCAGTCCAATAGTGTTACAAATCAATGAAAGTGCGAGTATGTATGCAGGCGCACTCTAATATGCGTCTTATGCTTCGGATTATGTAAGATTGTGCTCATTTTAATGCGGTAAGCGCACAGACTGGTTGCGCATTTATTGCATTCTATCCAGCGAAGTATACAAGCGCTGACTTTGCTGTTTGCGACCATGTGCAACCTGTGATAGTTTTCAAAATGATTTATTAAACTTGTTAGCGTGTACCTGTCGAAGGCGAAAGTCATCCGCGGTAACTTTGGACCTGAGCGTAGCTTCTCCTAGCGGGGTAGGCAGCGTGATGATCCCTCGATAGAAACGACGATAATAATAATCATTTTTAATAAAAATATCGAAAATTCAATTGATTATAACTTCTAATCCGTTCATCGAAACCATTCGATATCTAAAGGAAAAGTTCTTAATTTTTCGCTAGCTTTCCAAGGACATGCATATCTTATACCTTATCTCAATTGCAAGTGTAACTAATTCAAGATTCAACCTAACCTGTCTAAGGGCAATATCAAAAGTACAAGCATGCATAATCCTAAATACTCGAGCACTAGTCAGGGATACACTATTAGTATGTAAAAGTTAAATTATGAGTACTCACGTATCAATATTGAGATTCAATATTGCAGGAAAGGTACGTAGACGCAACGGAAATGATAAACACTATATTGACCTCACGAGCATACCCGTGAACCATACTCAATCACCTCCATAGCTATAACCCATAAATTCCTTAATCCTATCCTACTCGAAAAACAATTTCGAAATCACTCGGACAGCACTCCGTCGTAATATTTTATGTATACTAATAATATCTTGAAATAATACGGAGTAAATATATATATGTAAATCGATTAAGAGAGTTTAGAGAAAAATATTTTCAAGTTTCTATGAAATAATGAAACCTATTGAATTCTATTTATAATAGATTTTTGAATTATTAAAGTGAATTATTAAAGTATGAATTATTAAAGTGAATTATTAAAGTATGAATTATTAAAGTGAATTATTAAAGTATGAATTATTAAAGTGAATTATTAAAGTTAAAGTAAAGTAAAAATAAAGTAAAGGTAAAGTTTAAGTATAGTAAAAGTATAATACTATGTACGTATAATACGCGTATAAATATATATAATATTAATTTAAATCGTTATATATATTTAATAAAATAAAATATAAATATCGTTATCTTTATCATACTAGTGATGGAATACTACATGTAAACAAAGTCACAAAACCATATTTGTGTGTATATATATTCGTGTATATATATATGTATAGGTAGCGGAAGCAATTTTTAAGTTTGCATGTGTATTTAAACCTTTTATAAAGTATTCCATTAGAAGATCTAGTCTTGAAATATACTTAAATGTAAATAGAACTAGTTAGGGTTTATACCTTCTCCAAAATGGAGGTTGAAGAATTAAGATGAAGATGATGAAGAAGCTAGTTTCTCACTTGAAACCTCAAGCCTTTGATACCCACAAACCTTGGTAAATCAACACCCTTCTTTGGTTAGGATTTAAGACACTAATATGCTATCAAACTTTGCTTGAAGAACCCCTTTTGCTCCTCAATATATTCGGCCAAAATAGGGTGGAAGAGAGGTTTTGGTTTTTCAAATTTGCAAGTTTAATGTGTGTATCAGAAGTTGTGCAAGCATGCCTTGTATGTAGAAGAGTGTATTTCCAAGTAATAACAAAGCATGGGGTGACTTGTCTTGGGATGACAAAACCGCCACCCCCATGCTCCCTCCCCTTTTTTTTTTGTTTTTCTTTTATTCATATATTTGCATGTCCATTTAGATGCTTGTTGAAATATTACTTGCACTCTTTTAATATATGTACATTACTTTAATATATAAGCCACTTATAATATGTAAATGTACATATATTACTTGCACTTGTATATAAATTATAAACCACTTATAACATATATATACTTTTAATAGCAATCCAATGACTGTTTCCTGGGTTATTCTGGTATCTACTTGTCAAGCTTAGAGCGCATGACACATCCGGTCTAGTACATATCATTGCATACATGATAGACCCAATAGCAGATGCGTATGGGACTTTCTTCATTCTTTCTTGTTCATCTTTCGTGATAGGACACTGAGATGAACTGAGAATGGTTCCTCTTTGAATAGGTACCAAACCTTTCTTAGAGTTTTCCATCTTGAACCTTTTCAAGATTTTATCAATGTATGTACTTTGACTTAAACCTATCAATCTCTTAGATCTATTCCTATAGATCCCTATCCCCAATATGTATTGAGCTTCTCCAAGATCCTTAATGGAGAAGCAACTCTTTAGCCAAGTTTTGACTTCTTGCATTGTGGTAATATCATTCCTAAACAATAATATGTCGTCCACATATAGCACAAGGAACATTATAGAGCTCCCACTAGCCTTCTTGTATACACAAGCTTCATCACCATTTTTAATGAAGCCAAATTTCTTTGCCTCTTCATTAAAACGATGATTCCACATTCTAGATGCTTGTTTCAATCCGTAGATTGATTTCTTTAACTTGCATACCTTTTTAGGATTTTTCGGATCAACAAAACCTTCGGGCTGTACCATATAGACATCTTCCTCAAGATATCCATTCAGGAAAGCGGTTTTGACATCTATTTGCCATATTTCATAGTCATAGTGAGCAGCAATGGAAAATAATATCCTAATAGACTTTAGCATTGCCACAGGCGAGAAAGTTTCATCATAATCAACCCCTTGAGTTTGAGTGAAACTTTTTGCTACAAGTCTAGCTTTGTATGTATCCAAGTTTCCATGTATGTCGGTTTTCTTCTTGAAAAGCCATTTGCAATCAACTAGCTTGGAGCTAGGAGGTTGCACAACAAGTTCCCAAACTTGATTTTCATACATGGATTGCATCTCGACGTTCATGGCTTCCTGCCATTTATCTTTATCAATCCTTGATAAAGCATCTTCGTAGTTTGTCGGTTTATCCAAATCAACCGTATAGCAACCATCCACGAGAAACCCATATCTCTCGGGAGGCTTACTAATCCTACTAGATCTTTGAACGTCTTGTGTACCTTGATCATCCACTTGATCATTTTCAACATCCTCATGTTGAGTACTAGTGCCAACCAATTGTGTATCATCGGCTTGATCTTGTACCTCTACAAGATCTATCTTCCTTTCACCATCACCTTCCATAAGGAATTTGGTTTCAAGAAATTCCGCTTTCCGAGCAACAAATACCGTTTGCTCGGATGGATCATAGAAGTAATATCCCATGTCATCTTTGGGATATCCTATGAAGATACACTTTGTGGATCGAGCATGTAGCTTATTAGCTACATAACGCTTAGGATAAGCTTCACATCCCCATACTTTTAAGTATGAAAGAGAAGGAGGTTTTCCAAACCACATCTCATGAGGAGTTCGTTCCACTTTCTTGGTTGGGGCCATATTTAAAATACGAACCGCGGAGCTTAGACAATAACCCCAAAATGATAGAGGTAACGAGCTTCTTGCCATCATAGATCGAACCATATCCATTAGGGTTCGGTTCCTCATTTCGGAAACTCCATTAAGTTGGGGTGTTCCGGGTGGAGTAAGTTGTGAGATAATCCCACAACTCCTAAGATGATCTTGGAAGGCATCGCTTAGGTATTCACCTCCTCTATCGGTACGAAGTACCTTAATTGTCCTATTGAGTTGATTTTGTACTTCGTTTTGATATTCTTTGAATGCTTCAAACGTTTCGTCCTTGTGTCTTAATAAGTAGACATATCCGAAACGACTAAAGTCATCAATGAAAGTAACAAAGTATCTTTCACCATTCCTAGTCATGGGTTTAAAGGGTCCACATACATCCGAATGTATTAATCCCAATAAATCTTTAGCCCTCTCATAAGTCCCTTTGAAAGGTGCTTTAGTCATCTTGCCTTGTAAACAAGATTCACATACATCAAACGAATCCATTTCATTTGATTTCAAAAGTCCATTCTTTTGAAGTGAATGCATTCGGTTCTTGTTTATGTGACCAAGGCGGCAATGCCATAAATAGGAATCACTCAAATCCCTTTTGAGTTTCTTGGTGCTAGTATGGTATATAGAGCTCGATGATGCGTCATCATGAACCAATTCATAAATTCCATTTGAAGGCGAAGCCTTGAAATAGAATACATTATCTTTAGAAACATGAATATCATCATCAATAAAATTAACAATGTAACCACATTGTTTTAAGCGAGAAATAGAAATAATGTTTCTACACAAATCCGGAGCATACAAAACATTTTCTAAAATAAGTTCCAATCCGCTTGGAACCTTCAAAATAAAATCTCCTTGAGCTTTACCATGCACCTTTGCACCATTGCCCATATAGAGACTTGATGTTCCCGCCTTATGATCACTTCTTTTGAACCCCTGCAAAGAATTTCAAATATGAGTTCCACATCCAGTGTCTAATACCCATGTATTAGAAGAAGTAATACTAAGCTCTATATATACCATATATATATTACCTGAGGTTTGCCCTGCATCCCTCTTGTCCTTCAACTCCTTAAGATAGACTGAAAAGTTTCATTTCCAATGACCCATCTCACCGCAACCGAAACATGGGTCTTCCTTGGGGTTTGCCTTCTCGGCTACCTTTTGCTTCTTAGCCTTGTTGATGGTTGGGGTAACCATCTTCCCCTTCCCTTTGCCTTGATAGGTGGGTCCTTTTCTCTTAGCCACCTTTGGCTTAGAGGTGTTACCTTTGGATCCACCTTGATCGATTGCTAACACGGGTAAAGCCCTTTTACCCATGCTAGTTTCCGCCGTTCTAAGCATACCGTGAAGCTCACCTATGCTCTTATCCATCCCATTCATATTGTAATTAATTACAAATTGATCAAACCTTTTTGATAGGGAGTTAAGGATAAGATCGGTGGCTAACTCATTTGATATGTTTAGGTTAAGGCGGTTAGCACGATCAATAAGGCTCTTCATCTTAAGCACATAAGATGAAACCGATTGGGTATCGTCCATACGACAAGCATGTAGCGCCCGAACGGTCTCGAAACGCTCGACACGCGCTTGTTGAAGGAACATCTCCTTCAATTGCGTTATCATGTCGTATGCACTATGATGCTCGAAATCCTTTTGGAGTTCGGGAATCATAGTCCCAAGCATTAGGCATGAGACTTGAAGGGAGTCGTGGCAATACTTATCGTAAGAGGCCATTACCTCCACATCATTCTCATCCGGTTGATCGGGAATGGGGTCCTCAAGTACATACGCTTTATCCTCTTGTTTGAGGACAATCCGAAGATTGCGGAACCAATCCATAAAGTTGGTATGGTTGAGTTTGTCTTTCTCTAAGAGAGACCTTAATGATAGGTTGTTCATGTTAAGTGGTGCGTTTTGCATGTTGTTGTTGTTATTAGCGGCCATCTACAAAATTCAACAAAGTCCTTTTAAGTATCGATTTTAAATTCAATAAACAATACCCTTTTAATTTGTTTTATTAAATATTTGAATCCAACGGTAAATCAAATTTCGGTTAGGTGACCTTTATCCCGTCATTTGATTTAGCTAGGTAGTCATAATGACAATTGCAATCCTTTTGCAACTTCTAAGTTATGGGATCATGCAATCCTTTTGCATGGCATATTAATCCCATCAACGCCTATTTGTTCCTCATGCTTCGGTGACCCTAAGTTCATGATTCCCAAATCAAGTCGTCCTACTTGTGTAGACATGTAAATTTAACAAACAAGTGGTTAGGTGACCTTTATCCCACTAGTGTGCGAAATTTACCTTATTCATATTAGTCCGCTCATGACGGTTAGGTGACCTTTATCCCGTCAAGAGTTTCTTAATATGTCTAAGTGTTTTCACAAAAGGATGGCGTTTCACTTGTTTACCTTGTTTAAGTTAAAGGGATTTTATGTTTTCTACATTCTAGTTTTAGAAAACAAAATTCTATACACCAACATGCATTTGGTGTGTAGTATCTTATGAAAAAACTTATTTTCATGTCCTTTTAGTAAAACCAATTACTACTTATAAGCCAATTTGTTACCTTTTAAATAAACCACTTTATTTAGGTCTAATAACCAATTATTAGTGTCATTATGTTATGTTTTATTATAACCATTTATAATGTACTTTGCAAGTTGTTAACATGTGACAATCTTGTAGCAACCAATCATACAAACATACACAACATGCATAACAAAATATATTCACAATCGGGAGCCATTTTGGTGGGCATTTGTTTAGCCAAAAAACAAATGTCACCGGTAAGGGTTAACAAAAGAAAGCAAGAGATTTTTAAAGAAAATCTCCCACTTAATCTTGTAATCTTCAAAGCTCCATCTTGTAATCTTCATCTTGAATCTTCATTTTCTTTTTACAAAATTTTATATCCTAATACAATTTTTCTAGAAAATGAAATAACAACCTATTCTATTTTTTTACAAACAAATAGAATAAATTACATGAAAAATTACAAGATTACTTACAACTTATTACACACCAAAATTACAAAATTATTACAAATTAATATAAACCAAATGAATGAATATTACAACCATGAATAATAACCAAATCATTCAAACATTCAACCACACGGTCTAGGCTCGATTGTGAACAATAACATAACATCAAATCTTGGCCAACCTTGAAGTCCCAAACCCACTTTTGGGGTCCAAAATTCGGCCAAACCAACAAACCCACCAAAACTCATGATTTTTACATTCTACTTTCATGCATGTTGGTAGATTGTAAAATAAATGAGTTTACTAGCCAAAAACAAGAAGCATATTAACAAGACTTTGGCTCTAGATACCATTGATGGAATACTACATGTAAACAAAGTCACAAAACCATATTTGTGTGTATATATATTCGTGTATATATATATGTATAGGTAGCGGAAGCAATTTTTAAGTTTGCATGTGTATTTAAACCTTTTATAAAGTATTCCATTAGAAGATCTAGTCTTGAAATATACTTAAATGTAAATAGAACTAGTTAGGGTTTATACCTTCTCCAAAATGGAGGTTGAAGAAACAAGATGAAGATGATGAAGAAGCTAGTTTCTCACTTGAAACCTCAAGCCTTTGATACCCACAAACCTTGGTAAATCAACACCCTTCTTTGGTTAGGATTTAAGACACTAATATGCTATCAAACTTTGCTTGAAGAACCCCTTTTGCTCCTCAATATTTTCGGCCAAAATAGGGTGGAAGAGAGGTTTTGGTTTTTCAAATTTGCAAGTTTAATGTGTGCATCAGAAGTTGTGCAAGCATGCCTTGTATGTAGAAGAGTGTATTTCCAAGTAATAACAAAGCATGGGGTGACTTGTCTTGGGATGACAAAACCGCCACCCCCATGCTCCCTTCCCTTTTTTTTTGTTTTTCTTTTATTCATATATTTGCATGTCCATTTAGATGCTTGTTGAAATATTACTTGCACTCTTTTAATATATGTACATTACTTTAATATATAAGCCACTTATAATATGTAAATGTACATATATTACTTGCACTTGTATATAAATTATAAACCACTTATAACATATATATATATATATACATATAATACATATATGTTACTAGCACATATATTTAATTTTATAACCTTTTATAAAATTATTACACACAAATAAGCTTAATCACATAATGAATTAAACTTATACTTATAATTATCCAAATAATTATTTCAAGCATATTATCCTTAGAAACCAATTTCTAAAGTCTAAGTGTCAAGTATTTATTTTAAAGATCCACTCTTGAAATAAATACATAAAAGTGTTGACGGTTTGTTATTGGGTATGACCCGACTTGGATCATAACATATTGGTCACATTAATTAATTATGTCTCTCGGGCATACGAAATACCTTTAACTAGTTAAGTAATGAATTGTCAAAAGTGGTTCTAGATATTTATAAAAGTTATATACGTTTTAATAATAAAGTTCTTTTTAAACTGAAAACGTTTTTTATACGTTTGAAACTAACTAGATCAATCAAGTCTTTATGAGATTCACTCTTCCACTATCCTTTGTCTAGTTCTCAATGATTGACAATTTGTTCTTATTTATAAATCACTTTACCATTTTCCGAATATTGTTAAAATGGAAAGATTTCTCAAATCAACGTGGGCCTTTTAACAGAGACTTGTAATCATAATTCAATATATCTGATAATTCAATCATTTGATCTTATCTTCTAATTCCATTGATAAACATTTTGAAATAGATACAATCATATAAAGTATTTAATCTAATATTTTGTTTACGTTTCAAGTTATAATATATATACACATATACATATATAATCATATTCGTTTAATGGTCCGTGAATCGTTGGAACTTGGTCGAGGTTGAATGAATGTATGAACATAGTTTAAAATTCTTGAAATTTAACTTAACAAATATTGCTTATCGTGTCGGAAACATATAAAGATTAAAGTTTAAATTTGGTTGAAAATTTCTGGGTTGTCACAATTAACGCCGCACCATTCGAAGCTTTATATGGCCGAAAATGTCGTTCGCCTCTTTGTTGGGCCGAAGTAGGCGACACACAAATCACCGGACCTGAACTAATTCATGAAACAACCGAGAAGATCGTTCAAATCCGAGATAGGCTTAGGACGGCCCGAAGTCGTCAAATGAGCTATACCGACAAACGACGCAATGACCTTGAATTTCAAGTCGGTGATCACGTAATGTTAAAAGTCGCACCTTGGAAAGGTGTAATCCGTTTCGAGAAACGCGGGAAGCTAAATCCGCGGTATATTGGT
Source organism: Rutidosis leptorrhynchoides (assembly GCF_046630445.1). NCBI lineage: Eukaryota > Viridiplantae > Streptophyta > Magnoliopsida > Asterales > Asteraceae > Rutidosis > Rutidosis leptorrhynchoides. Next base: position 250,635,813 of record NC_092335.1, on the reverse strand, counting down.
CCTTTCGAAATCTTGGAGCGTGTTGGAACCGTTACTTATCGTTTAGATCTTCCGCCTCAATTGAGCTCCGTTCATCCTACTTTCCATGTATCCAACTTGAAAAAGTGCCTTGCCGAACCCGATATCATCATCCCTCTCGAGGAGCTTACCATTGATGACAAACTTCATTTCGTGGAGGAACCGATTGAAATTATGGACACCTCCGTCAAAACGTTAAAACAAAGCCGAATTCCAATTGTCAAGGTCCGTTGGAACGCCAAAAGGGGACCCGGGTTTACTTGGAAAAGACAAGATCAAATGCAAAGGAAGTAGCCTCATCTATTCGTGAATTCGGAAACGCAAGATCCCGAGGAAGAAATAACGACTACTACGCATACTTAAATTTCGGGACGAAATTTCTTTTAAGGAGTAGGTAATGTAACATCCCGCCTTTTTCTGTTAGACTATTTTAAAGTCCGTTATATATTTATAACATCTCCCGTTGATACGCGTTTTAAATTATCTCGTTTAGGTAATTCACGCACCCGAATAAAACTTGAGGGACTAAACTTGCCAAGGGATCAAACCTTTGACTAGGTCAAAGGGTCAACCCTTCACTCTCATCCATACACTCATCTCTTTCTCCTTTACTACTTCAACATTTTCTCTCAAACTCAAATCCAAAGAATCATCATCCAAATCTGATTTAGCAAGTGTTTTACAAAACAAATTACATATTTGGAATCCTTGCAACTTCCTCTTCGATTCCATACCGATTTCATTACATTTGGGTAACTTTCTAAAATTACTAGATTTTGTGTTCTTGATGTTTTTAACTTATAGAAGTGTTAATTAGTGTCTATGGCTCAAGTCTAGCATGAATATATGATTTGTATGCTCGATCTTATTGTTTTGAAGTAACTAGCATGAACTTAAATTTTGGTGTGTTGTTCTTGAGATTTAGTTGCTTAAAAGTTGTTAGATGTTAAAAGTTCATGTTTTAATTGTGTTACTAGTATCACTAGCTTCAATTTGATGTGTAGGTTGTTTTAGAAAACTTCATAAACTTGATTATTGATTTTGGTGATGTTGGTTAGGGTTTGATAGAACTAAATGTGAACATTTGATGCGTTGAATGCCATGAATTGTTGTTGGTAAGTGTTTAGTTGGATTGTATGCTTGATTACCTACGAAACGGCGTATTGTATGTAGGTAGTAAGTTCCCGAATCACCAAACCGCATTTATGAACTTGAATGTAATAAATGTTGATCATTCAATGTGATTTTGGTTGTTGTAAGTGGTAGATTGATTGATGAAATATGCTTAGTTGTTTTCCTCGTCAAAATACCTTTTCGATGATATAAGATACATGTTTTGATTGTTTGCGGGTCATAAATTGGGATTGTTTGGATTTTGGTTCGTGCATTTGTGTGTTGCAGCAAAACAGGACCTGTATACTAATCTGGATGCCGTCCAGATTCTTGGACGCCATCCAGTCCTTCAATGCTGGACGCCGTCCAGCAAATCTGGACGCCGTCCAGATGAACTGCCAGGGACTGTTTTAGTTTGTCATTTTACGAAAAATGTTTGCTATGCTACGCACCTCCGATTCACATGTAACTTATTCTAACATGCTCATATATGATTAAAAACCTCAGAAAAATAGTTCGAGACCCGACCCGAACGTGTTGACTTTTTCGTTGACTTTGACCCGACCCAAGTTGACTTTTAATCAAACTTAACCAAATGTTTGTGCAATCGTTTTAACATGATTTTATACTTGTATCTTGCATGAAACGTGACAATTTGACTCACATGCTATAGTAATCGAGTCGTAACGAGCCATAGGACTAATTGAACACTTTGACCGACCGTGTTTACCGATATTGATACAAACCTATTTGTTTAGGTCAAGACTAGCATTCATTCTTGCACACATTTACTTGTTGAAGTACTTTTACATACGTGCACTCAAGGTGAGATCATAGTCCCACTTTTACTCTTTTGAACTTACATTTGGGATGAGAAAACATAAACGTTTCATTTTACTAAGTGAACACAAGTACAAGAAAACAAACATTCTACATACGAGTTAGAAAAAAATCCTCAATTCGATTATCATTAGTTACACTTGCCGGGTGTAAGCGAGAACTTATGTTATATGGCCATATGGGTTTGACAAACCCTCATTCGGACGGTTCGCTACCATTATTCGGATGAAATATATTTTCGAGAAACAGTGTATGTTCTAACACTATTGTGATGGGGTTCTATGGATGGAAAGTTAAGCCTTGATAATTGGGTGCTCGTGATACAAATTTTAGAATGGTTTACTATTATTTCAATGATATAAATCTTGTGGTTCATTTGTACTTACTTACTTAAATCTATGATTTCACCAACGTTTTCGTTGACAGATTTCTATGTTTTTCTTAGGTCCTTGAACGTTTTGTGATACATGCTTCTGCTCATTACTTTTGATACTTGCTTGGATGTCGAGTATACATGCATACGTGGAGCGTCTTTTGACTTAACTTAATTTGTGTCGCATAGGTTTCAATTGTACTTTTAACATTGTAACATGTTTGGTTGTTGAACCTACTTTGTAAACCTTAAACATCTTTATAATTGAAATGAATGCGACATATTTTGTTCAAACGTTGTTTTAAAGACTTATGACCACGTAACGGGACCTAAGTAGACGGCGCCGTCAATGACGATTTTGTCGGGTCGCTACAGACATTGTGTAAATACACTGCGGTCTGAGACTGATCAGAGCAATGTGCGCTCAGCGCACACTTAAGGGTGCGCGTGGCGCACTTACACTGTAGTCGGGTTCTGCTTCTTTTAATTAGATATTTTGAAGGGCTTTTTGGTAATTTCACTTATGAACAAGTTTAAGACCTGTAGATCAGATCTTGGGGTATCATTTACTCAAATTCTAACAACCTTATCCTATCCACTTCAATTTTAGAGAGAGAGTGAGATTCTTGTGTGAGAAAGCTCAAGCAAAGGAAGAAAGAGCTAGTTTTGAGTCTTAGCTCGAGTTATAAAGTTGTTCATCTCCTCACTAGCTACGTTTTGGGTGTAGTGGTATGTTCTAACTTTGATTTCCTTACTTTGATTTATGTATGGGTTAGGATTTGGGTAAATGAAGAACATAAAACCCATATTTGGTGATTTTGGGTGTTCTTGGGTAAGATTGAGTCATGAAGACTCAAGAATGACTAACCTAGAGTTTCAAAGTGTTAATTGGTGTTTATGGGTCTTAAATGGTAGTTAACCACTAGCACACTTATTGTTTAAAGTGAATGAGTGTATTTAGGTTTTGTTAGTGTCCTAAATGAGTGTGTTAACCTTGAAATGGGTCAAATGAGTCCTTGATGACCTAAGTGGGTTAATGGGTGCGAAAATGAGATAACCTTATAATTAAAGGTGTATTAAGACCATAATCAAATTGTTGGTAAGGGTTTGACATAATCCCGACCTAGTGTTGGAATGAATGGTGCAAATGGGTCACATTTGCACTAGGGGCCAAGTGGCACTTAGATGACGAATAAGTTGGTTGACCAACTTGAATGAATGATTGATATATGTGCATAATGTAATAGGTACGTTACCTTGAAGTTGCGAGCTTGATTTATCAATTCACCGAAGGCGTAAGGTGATTGGAATAATTATGCGTGTACGTATATAATGTATTTATTTGTGTAGTATGAATGTGGTATTGTCGTGGTGTTTAAGACACCACATTCTACGTAACGAGTGGTATTATCGTGGTGTTTAAGATACCACTCATTGGTTTGATTGACGTGTGGTATTGTCGCAGTGTTTAAGACACCACATTGTCATGGGAGTGGAATTGTCGCGGTGTTCAAGACACCACTCATTGGTTGATTGACATGTGGAATTGTCGCGGTGTTCAAGACACCACATTGTCATGGGGGTGAGTTAGTCGCGGTGTTTAAGACATCACCCGGGGGATTAGTGATTACGCGGTGATTAAGTAACACTAATGGATGTTATGAACTCCAATGGTCTCTAGCGAGTACCGTTCCCTTGTTCGATTGGTTAACCATGGTTGTGTGAATTTTTGTACTAGCATATTTAATTGTGAACTATATGCTTTTGGAATCGCTAGCTTATTATGATTGCGGATATTGGTATATGCATAATGTTTGCATAGTTGTCGAATTGCTAGCTTGTATGCGGTATTGTGTAAGTGATTGCAAGTAAGTAGGTTATATATGTGTATGTATAATTATTGCATTCACTAAGCTTTGCTTACCCTCTCGTTGTTTACCTTTTTATAGGCTCGGGCGTGGACAAGGGTAAGGGCGTTCTATTGGATTAGAGATCCCGCTTTGTTTTGATAGGGGACGTTTTGGATGTGTTAGCTTTTGAAGTTTGACCGAGAGTTTGGTAGTTTAATCCCCAAACATCATGCTCTAGTGTCGTTTGGAATTTAAACTAACTCGGTTGAAACTTATACTTTTTGTACGAAACTCGTATTACGGCATATGTGGGCTCGGTTTCGTAAAACTTATTTTATATTTCTTCTAAATATGTCGGGAAGTGGGATATCTTTATTTGAAAATTTATAAATCCAGACAGAACTAAAATGGGTTTGTGCGCGCCGCGCAACCCATCTGTAATAATAAAAAAAAAAATTCGCATATTCGGTTGGTTATTGGTTTGGGTCGTTACAAGTGGTATCAGAGCATGGTCTAAGGGATTTAGGCGACTTGAGATAGGTGCCTAGACTTAGACTTGTATTGTGTATGCGCTTTATGCGGGACTTGTAGGAGACGGGTCGGACCGGGAATTGGTTAGTGCCTAGGTTTAGGCGAGCTAACTATGCGCTAATTGTTTTGTGGTGTTTTTGCAATCATCAAGAGAGATAGACGTTGTACTAGCGAGTTAATGCGACGTGCTCGCGTAACAATGATTAGCTACGATTGTTACGGGTTCAAATCGTGTCAAACAAGCAATGTACGATGATTGTTGAGCAAGATGGGGTAGTGTGGTATATATATCTATATATATATATATATATATATATATATATATATATATATATATATATATATATATATATATATATACATAGGTGTTAAGTCCTTTCGTTTCGTCGTTTAACCTATTTCTTTTTATAGAATGAAGACGAGAAATGGACCCGAAAATGATAATGGAGGTACGAGTGAGGACGCCGAGTTTACGGCCAAGGTTGAGGCCATCTTTAAACGTCAAAAGGCGGAGTTCCTCGAGGATGTTAAGAAGATGTTTCTAGATACGATTGACGAGACCCTCTTAAGAGTGCCCGTTGGATCTCCGATATGGAGGGGGCCTTCCGTACTTGTGAATGTCCTCTCAATAAGAAGACGAGGTATGGGTGTAATATGTTGAGGGGCGATGCAAAGTTGTGGTGGGACGCAAAAATCCAAGTTTATGGTTAAGAACAATGCATGGAATTCACTTGGGATGAATTCAAGGTGGAATTTTTCGACGAATACCGAACTTCGGCCGATCTTACAAGGCTTAAGGATGAGTTACGTTCCTTGAGGCAAGGGTCGATGGATTTGAACACTCTCAAATCCGTTTTCTTGTCCAAAACCCAATTTTGCCCGGAGTATGTCGGGAATGATAAAATGTTGAAGGAAGATTTCTATCGAATCTTGAATGATAGTTATCAAGAGAAGATTAGTGTGAACGTGGTGAAAAGTTTCGATGAGTTGTTCAATATGGCCAAAGGTTTTGAGGCGCTCTTGTTGAGAAAGAGTGGCTTTACTTTTGGCAAGGGGAAGTTCGAAGCTACTAGTCATTCGAACAAGAGGGGTAAGGGTGCAACCGAGAGTGTCGGTAGTGTAAAGAAGAGTGTTCCCGGAGAATTCCGTTATTCTTGTCACAATTGTGGACGAAAGGGGCATATGATCCGTGATTGCACCAACCCACCTTCTACAACCAAACACACTTGTTATAATTGTGGTAAAGAAGGGCACAAGAGGCCGGAATGTCCCAATTTGAATAATATCCATGATAAGAAGTTAGAAAAGGCGGCAGGTACGGCTAGGGGTGGCAATTACTTAAAGACCAATGATGAGGTCAAGCAATCCAATGAATTCGTCTCAGGTACTTTCATGGTTAACTCTAATCTGGCACGGATACTTTTTGATAGTGGTGCTAATTTGTCCTTTGTGTCGCCTCGATTTGTGCCTAAATTAAATAAACCGCTAGCTAAGTTAAGTCATTCGGTAGAAGTCGAAATAGCGGACGATAAAACGGTGCTAGGGGTTGATGTTTGTAAAAATTGTAATGTTGTCTTTGGTACCAAAACTTTTGAAATCGATCTCATTCTGATGACTTTGGGTGATTTTGAAATTGTCGTTGGTATGAATTGGCTCGATCGTTATAGAGCCGATATTGCATGCCATAAAAATCTATTCGTGTGAAGACCACAAGTAGGGGAGAGTTAATTATTCATGGCGATAAGCGAAGAAGACTTGTGCCGATATGCACTTTTGCACGGGCACGTCGTTTCCTTGTTAGTGGTGGCATGGCTTTTCTTGCCCATGTTGTTGATACTCATGATGAGCCACTGTAGTGACCCGAACTTTTCCATGTTTATATATATTAATTGAGATTGATATTTACATGATTAAATGCTTCCAACATGTTAAGCAATCAAACTTGTTAAGACTTGATTAATTGAAATATGTTTCATATAGACAATTGACCACCCAAGTTGACCGGCGATTCACGAATGTTAAAACTTGTAAAAATGACATGACGATATATATATGGATATACATATGGTTAACATGAGATTATGATAAGTAAGTATCTCCATAAGTATATTAACAATGAGTTATATACATATAAACAAGACTACTAACTTAAGGATTTCGAAACGAGACATATATGTAACGATTATCGTTGTAACGACATTTAAATGTATATATATCATATTAAGATATATTAATATATCATAATATCATGATAATATAATAATTTAACATCTCATTAGATATAATAAACAATGGGTTAACAACATTAATTGAGATCGTTAACTTAAAGGTTTCAAAACAACACTTACATGTAACGACTAACGATGACTTAACGACTCAGTTAAAATGTATATACATGTAGTGTATTTAGATGTATTAAAATACTTTTGAAAGACTTCAAGACATATATCAAAACACTCATACTTAACGAAAATGGTTACAGTTACTTTCCCATTCTTTTCTTTCATCAAGAATTCTAGTCGTATTCTTACCCATATTATACACAGCTTCAAAACGTACTTACTATGGGTATATACCAATAGGAACTAGCATGGGATTCCACTCTTGATTATGTCATGTATGAATAATCAATTTTAACTTCTACCATGAGCTAGTCAACTAACTAGAACTCCTTTTAACCCCACTCACCACTCACCAATTACCACTCATCATTCACTCCATTTCACTTCCAATTCTCTTTCGAATTCTCTCTCAACACACACACACTATTATGAACGTATTTTTCCAGTAGTTAATCATCATCTTCATCAAAAATCACTTCAATAATCAAGCTATAATCATCATAGGAAGAACACTTCAAGAACACTTCAAAAATCCCTTCAAGTTTACTAATTTACTTCCAAGCTTTCTAATCCATTCCAAGTAATCATCTAAGATCAAGAAACCTTTGTTATATACAGTAGGTTATCTTTCTTATTAAAGGTAATATTCATATTCAAACTTTGATTCAATTTCTATAACTATAAACTATCTTAATTCGAGTAAAAATCTTACTTGAACTTGTTTTTGTGTCATGATCCTACTTCAAGAACTTTCAAGCCATCCAAGATCCTTTGAAGCTAGATCATTTCTTGTCACTTCCAGTAGGTTTACCTACTAAACTTGAGGTAGTAATGATGTTCATAACATCATTCGATTCATATATATAAAACTATCTTATTCGAAGGTTTAAACTCGTAATCACTAGAACATAGTTTAGTTAATTCTAAACTTGTTCGCAAACAAAAGTTAATCCTTCTAACTTGACTTTTAAAATTAACTAAACACATGTTCTATATCTATATGATATGCTAACTTAATGATTTAAAACCTGGAAACACGAAAAACACCGTAAAACCGGATTTACGCCGTCGTAGTAACACCGCGGGCTGTTTTGGGTTAGTTAATTAAAAACTATGATAAACTTTGATTTAAAAGTTGTTATTCTGAGAAAATGATTTTTATTATGAACATGAAACTATATCCAAAAATTATGGTTAAACTCAAAGTGGAAGTATGTTTTCTAAAATGGTCATCTAGACGTCGTTCTTTCGACTGAAATGACTACCTTTACAAAAATGACTTGTAACTTATTTTTCCGACTATAAACCTATACTTTTTCTGTTTAGATTCATAAAATAGAGTTCAATATGAAACCATAGCAATTTGATTCACTCAAAACGGATTTAAAATGAAGAAGTTATGGGTAAAACAAGATTGGATAATTTTTCTCATTTTAGCTACGTGAAAATTGGTAACAAATCTATTCCAACCATAACTTAATCAACTTATATTGTATATTATGTAATCTTGAGATACCATAGACACGTATACAATGTTTCGACCTATCATGTCGACACATCTATATATATTTCGGAACAACCATAGACACTCTATATGTGAATGTTGGAGTTAGCTATACAGGGTTGAGGTTGATTCCAAAATATATATAGTTTGAGTTGTGATCAATACTGAGATACGTATACACTGGGTCGTGGATTGATTCAAGATAATATTTATCGATTTATTTCTGTACATCTAACTGTGGACAACTAGTTGTAGGTTACTAACGAGGACAGCTGACTTAATAAACTTAAAACATCAAAATATATTAAAAGTGTTGTAAATATATTTTGAACATACTTTAATATACATGTATATATTGTTTTAGGTTCGTGAATCAACAGTGGCCAAGTCTTACTTCTCGACGAAGTAAAAATCTGTGAAAGTGAGTTATAGTCCCACTTTTAAAATCTAATATTTTTGGGATGAGAATACATGCAGGTTTTATAAATGATTTACAAAATAGACACAAGTACGTGAAACTACATTCTATGGTTGAATTATCGAAATCGAATATGCCCCTTTTTATTAAGTCTGGTAATCTAAGAATTAGGGAACAGACACCCTAATTGACGCGAATCCTAAAGATAGATCTATTGGGCCTAACAAACCCCATCCAAAGTACCGGATGCTTTAGTACTTCGAAATTTATATCATATCCGAAGGGTGTCCCGGAATGATGGGGATATTCTTATATATGCATCTTGTTAATGTCGGTTACCAGGTGTTCACCATATAAATGATTTTTATCTCTATGTATGGGATGTGTATTGAAATATGAAATCTTGTGGTCTATTATTATGATTTGATATATATAGGTTAAACCTATAACTCACCAACATTTTTGTTGACGTTTAAAGCATGTTTATTCTCAGGTGAATACTAAGAGCTTCCGCTGTTGCATACTAAAATAAGGACAAGATTTGGAGTCCATGTTTGTATGATACTGTGTAAAAACTGCATTCAAGAAACTGATTTCGATGTAACATATTTGTATTGTAAACCATTATGTAATGGTCGTGTGTAAACAGGATATTTTAGATTATCATTATTTGATAATCTACGTAAAGCTTTTTAAACCTTTATTTATGAAATAAAGGTTATGGTTTGTTTTAAAAATGAATGCAGTCTTTGAAAAACGTCTCATATAGAGGTCAAAACCTCGCAACGAAATCAATTAATATGGAACGTTTTTAATCAATAAGAACGGGACATTTCAGTTGGTATCCGAGCGTTGGTCTTAGAGAACCAGAATTTTGCATTAGTGTGTCTTATCGAGTTTGTTAGGATGCATTAGTGAGTCTGGACTTCGACCGTGTTTACTTGAAAAATGATTGCTTAACAAATTTTGCTGGAAACTATATATTTTTAACATGTGAATATTATGTGATATATTAATCTCTTAACGCGTTTGATATTATGTGATAGATGTCTACCTCTAGAACAAGTCCCATTGACTCACCTAATAATAATGAAGAGTCAAATGTAAATTGGAATGATTCGTGGACTGATTCACAAGTTCCCGAAGAGGAACCGGAAGAAGAGTCGAAACTAGAAGAAGAATCGGAACCGGAAGAAGAATCGGAACCGGATGAAGAAATAGAACCGGTGGGGGAAATAATAAAACGGTTAAGTAAAAGAAAATCCTCAACCAACCGACCAAGGTTAATTATGGTCAATGGTGTTTTCGCCAAGGAAGCAAAATATTGGGAGGATTACCAATTCTCCGATGAATCGGATTCCGACGAGAATTCCGATGATGTTATAGAAATTACCCCAACTAAATTTAAAAAGGCAAAAGAAAATAATAAGGGAAAGGGCATAAAAATAGAGAAATCTAATTCCAACCCCGATGAACTTTATATGCATCGTCAACCCCCGAAGTCCTTAAGTTGTAACAATGACCCGGGAACCTCTAAACCACCAGGTTTTTCTAAACCAATGTGGAAAACGACAGCTCGTATTAGGGGAACATCATATATCCCTAGAAACTTGGCAAAACGAACCAAAACCGAAGAAGAAGAAACAAGCGAGTCAGAATAAGATAGTTGTATTCGTGTGGTGTAATATATGTAATATAGTGTGCTTATGCTTTATGATATATGTAAAAATTGCTTGTATTAATAAGTATTTTTTTTATGAATCTAACTCTTGTCTATTTTACAGTATAAAAACTCAAAATGGATAGACAACCCAATATTTTAAGAGACCTACCCGGAGACATGATTGATGAAATCTTGTCTAGAGTCGGTCAGAATTCTTCGGCACAACTATTTAAGGCGAGATCAGTTTGTAAGACATTCGAAGAACGTTCCAAGAATGCCTTGGTTTATAAAAGGCTTTCGTTCGAAAGATGGGGGATATCACTGAAATGTCCCGTTCTTATTGATTAAAAACGTTCCATATTAATTGATTTCGTTGCGAGGTTTTGACCTCTATATGAGACGTTTTTCAAAGACTGCATTCATTTTAAAACAAACCATAACCTTTATTTCATCAATAAAGGTTTAAAAAGCTTTACGTAGATTATCAAATAATGATAATCTAAAATATCCTGTTTACACACGACCATTACATAATGGTTTACAATACAAATATGTTACAACAAAAATAAGTTTCTTGAATGCAGTTTTTACACAATATCATACAAGCATGGACTCCAAATCTCGTCCTTATCTAAGTATGCGATAGCGGAAGCTCTTAATAATCACCTGAGAATAAACATGCTTAAAACGTCAACAAAAATGTTGGTGAGTTATAGGTTTAACCTATATATATCAAATCATAATAATAGACCACAAGATTTCATATTTCAATACACATCCCATACATAGAGATAAAAATCATTCATATGGTGAACACCTGGTAACTGACATTAACAAGATGCATATATAAGAATATCCCCATCATTACGGGACACCCTTCGGATATGATATAAATTTCGAAGTACTAAAGCATCCGGTACTTTGGATGGGGTTTGTTAGGCCCAATAGATCTATCTTTAGGATTCGCGTCAATTAGGGTGTCTGTTCCCTAATTCTTAGATTACCAGACTTAATAAAAAGGGGCATATTCGATTTCGATAATTCAACCATAGAATGTAGTTTCACGTACTTGTGTCTGTTTTGTAAATCATTTATAAAACCTGCATGTATTCTCATCCCAAAAATATTAGATTTTAAAAGTGGGACTATAACTCACTTTCACAGATTTTTACTTCGTCGGGAAGTAAGACTTGGCCACTGGTTGATTCACGAACCTATAACAATATATACATATATATCAAAGTATGTTCAAAATATATTTACAACACTTTTAATATATTTTGATGTTTTAAGTTTATTAAGTCAGCTGTCCTCGTTAGTAACCTACAACTAGTTGTCCACAGTTAGATGTACAGAAATAAATTGATAAATATTATCTTGAATCAATCCACGACCCAGTGTATACGTATCTCAGTATTGATCACAATTCAAACTATATATATTTTGGAATCAACCTCAACCCTGTATAGCTAACTCCAACATTCACATATAGAGTGTCTATGGTTGTTCCGAAATATATATAGATGTGTCGACATGATAGGTCAAAACATTGTATACGTGTCTATGGTATCTCAAGATTACATAATATACAATACAAGTTGATTAAGTTATGGTTGGAATAGATTTGTTACCAATTTTCACGTAGCTAAAATGAGAAAAATTATCCAATCTTGTTTTACCCATAACTTCTTCATTTTAAATCCGTTTTGAGTGAATAAAATTGCTATGGTTTCATATTGAACTATATTTTATGAATCTAAACAGAAAAAGTATAGGTTTATAGTCGGAAAAATAAGTTACAAGTTGTTTTTGTAAAGGTAGTCATTTCAGTCGAAAGAACGACGTCTAGATGACCATTTTAGAAAACATACTTCCACTTTGAGTTTAACCATAATTTTTGGATATAGTTTCATGTTCATAATAAAAATCATTTTCTCAGAATAACAACTTTTAAATCAAAGTTTATCATAGTTTTTAATTAACTAACCCAAAACAGCCCGCGGTGTTACTACGACGGCGTAAATCCGGTTTTACGGTGTTTTTCGTGTTTCCAGGTTTTAAATCATTAAGTTAGCATATCATATAGATATAGAACATGTGTTTAGTTGATTTTAAAAGTCAAGTTAGAAGGATTAACTTTTGTTTGCGAACAAGTTTAGAATTAACTAAACTATGTTCTAGTGATTACAAGTTTAAACCTTCGAATAAGATAGCTTTATATATATGAATCGAATGATGTTATGAACATCATTACTACCTTAAGTTCCTTGGATAAACCTACTGAAAAAGAGAAAAATGGATCTAGCTTCAACGGATCCTTGGATGGCTCGAAGTTCTTGAAGCAGAATCATGACACGAAAACAAGTTCAAGTAAGATCATCACTTGAAATAAGATTGTTATAGTTATAGAAATTGAACCAAAGTTTGAATATGATTATTACCTTGTATTAGAATGATAATCTACTGTAAGAAACAAAGATTTCTTGAGGTTGGATGATCACCTTACAAGATTGGAAGTGAGCTAGCAAACTTGAAAGTATTCTTGATTTTATGTAACTAGAACTTGTAGAACATATGAAGAACACTTAGAACTTGAAGATAGAACTTGAGAGAGATCAATTAGATGAAGAAAATTAAAGAATGAAAGTGTTTGTAGGTGTTTTTGGTCGTTGGTGTATGGATTAGATATAAAGGATATGTAATTTTGTTTTCATGTAAATAAGTCATTAATGATTACTCATATTTTTGTAATTTTATGAGATATTTCATGCTAGTTGCCAAATGATGGTTCCCACATGTGTTAGGTGACTCACATGGGCTTCTAAGATCTGATCATTGGAGTGTATATACCAATAGTACATACATCTAAAAGCTGTGTATTGTACGAGTACGAATACGGGTGCATACGAGTAGAATTGTTGATGAAACTGAACGAGGATGTAATTGTAAGCATTTTTTTTAAGTAGAAGTATTTTGATAAGTGTATTTAAGTCTTTCAAAAGTGTATAAATACATATTAAAACACTACATGTATATACATTTTAACTGAGTCGTTAAGTCATCGTTAGTCGTTACATGTAAGTGTTGTTTTGAAACCTTTAGGTTAACGATCTTGTTAAATGTTGTTAACCCAATGTTTATAATATCAAATGAGATTTTAAATTATTATATTATCATGATATTATCATGTATGAATATCTCTTAATATGATATATATACATTAAATGTCTTTACAACGATAATCGTTACATATATGTCTCGTTTAAAAATCATTAAGTTAGTAATCTTGTTTTTACATATGTAGTTCATTGTTAATATACTTAATGATATGTTTACTTATCATAGTATCATGTTAACTATATATATATATCCATATATATGTCATCATATAGTTTTTACAAGTTTTAACGTTCGTGAATCACCGGTCAACTTGGGTGGTCAATTGTCTATATGAAACATATTTCAATTAATCAAGTCTTAACAAGTTTGATTGCTTAACATGTTGGAAACATTTAATCATGTAAATATCAATCTCAATTAATATATATAAACATGGAAAAGTTCGGGTCACTACAGTACCTACCCGTTAAATAAATTTCGTCTCGAAATTTTAAGCTGTTGAAGGTGTTGACGAATCTTCTGGAAATAGATGCGGGTATTTCTTCTTCATCTGATCTTCACGCTCCCAGGTGAACTCGGGTCCTCTACGAGCATTCCATCGAACCTTAACAATTGGTATCTTGTTTTGCTTAAGTCTTTTAACCTCACGATCCATTATTTCGACGGGTTCTTCGATGAATTGAAGTTTTTCGTTGATTTGGATTTCATCTAACGGAATAGTGAGATCTTCGTTAGCAAAACATTTCTTCAAATTCGAGACGTGGAAAGTGTTATGTACAGCCGCGAGTTGTTGAGGTAACTCAAGTCGGTAAGCTACTGGTCCGACACGATCAATAATCTTGAATGGTCCAATATACCTTGGATTTAATTTCCCTCGTTTACCAAATCGAACAACGCCTTTCCAAGGTGCAACTTTAAGCATGACCATCTCTCCAATTTCAAATTATATATCTTTTCTTTTAATGTCAGCGTAGCTCTTTTGTCGACTTTGGGCGGTTTTCAACCGTTGTTGAATTTGGATGATCTTCTCGGTAGTTTCTTGTATAATCTCCGGACCCGTAATCCGTCTATCCCCCACTTCACTCCAACAAATTGGAGACCTGCACTTTCTACCATAAAGTGCTTCAAACGGCGCCATCTCAATGCTTGAATGGTAGCTGTTGTTGTAGGAAAATTCTGCTAACGGTAGATGTCGATCCCAACTGTTTTCGAAATCAATAACACATGCTCGTAGCATGTCTTCAAGCATTTGTATCGTCCTTTCGCTCTGCCCATCAGTTTGTGGATGATAGGCAGTACTCATGTCTAGACGAGTTCCTAATGCTTGCTGTAATGTCTTCCAGAATCTTGAAATAAATCTGCCATCCCTATCAGAGATAATAGAGATTGGTATTCCATGTCTGGAGATGACTTCCTTCAAATACAGTCATGCTAACTTCTCCATCTTGTCATCTTCTCTTATTGACAGGAAGTGTGCGGATTTGGTGAGATGATCAACTATTACCCAAATAGTATCAAAACCACTTGCAGTCCTTGGCAATTTAGTGATGAAATCCATGGTAATGTTTTCCCATTTCCATTCCGGGATTTCGGGTTGTTGAAGTAGACCTGATGGTTTCTGATGCTCAGCTTTGACCTTAGAACACGTCAAACATTCTCCTACGTATTTAGCAACATCGGCTTTCATACCCAGCCACCAAAAATGTTTCTTGAGATCCTTGTACATCTTCCCCGTTCCAGGATGTATTGAGTATCTGGTTTTATGAGCTTCTCTAAGTACCATTTCTCTCATATCTCCAAATTTTGGTACCCAAATCCTTTCAGCCCTATACCGGGTTCCGTCTTCCCGAATATTAAGATGCTTCTCCGATCCTTTAGGTATTTCATCCTTTAAATTTCCCTCTTTTAAAACTCCTTGTTGCGCTTCCTTTATTTGAGTAGTAAGGTTATTATGAATCATTATATTCATAGATTTTACTCGAATGGGTTCTCTGTCCTTCCTGCTCAAGGCATCGGCTACCACATTTGCCTTCCCCGGGTGGTAACGAATCTCAAAGTCGTAATCATTCAATAATTCAATCCACCTACGCTACCTCATATTCAGTTATTTCTGATTAAATATGTGTTGAAGACTTTTGTGGTCGGTATATATAATACTTTTGACCCCATGATGTTTTAGCAGAGTAGTATATAAAATAGCTTATATTTTTACAGAAAATACTATTAAATACGATACAATTTTACACAAGATATTTATTTATTTATAGAATGGATATGCTTAAACCTTGCTACAACACTTATAGGCAGTGTACCTAATCGTACAGTAGTGTAGTTTTTAGTAAGTCCGGTTCGTTCCACAGGGAATCTTTTTAAACAAAGCTTAACGCTATATTAGTTTACTTATATAAAAATACAAATATATATATATATAAGTAATATTATTATTATAAAGGGGGGTTTTTACCGTTTAATGACCGGTTTGTCGATTTTAAAACTTTAGTCGCAGTTAAAACTAAATGTAAAATATTAAAAATAAATACAAGACTTAAATTAAAGCATAAAGTAAATAACGATAATGAAATTGCGAATAATAAAAATGCGATAAAATAAACTTGCGATAATTAAAAAGTACGATAATTAAAAGTGCAATTAAATAAAATAACAATAAAAATGCGATAATTAGAAGTGCAATTAAATATAAAATAAAGGAAATTAAATATGAAATAAAAGAATTATGCTTATTTAAACTTCCGTAATCATGATGTTTGACGTGTTGATTTTAGTTTTATGCCCATGGGTTAATTGTCCTTTGTCCTGGATTATTTAATATGTCCGTCTGGTTTTTGTCCATAATAGTCCATCAGTCATAAATATAAAGTGCGAGTGTCCTCGTCAAATTATCCTTATACCCGAAGTTAAATATTCCAACTAATTGGGGACTTAAACTGTAACAAGATTTTAATACTTTGTTTAATAATTACACCAGGATGTCGACTGAGTGTAACCCAAGGTTTTAATATTTTGTTATCAATTATACCAAGTGTCCTTGTACATAATTTCACCCCTGTTTTAATTATTCTAGTGGCTATTAATCCATTCCCGTGTCCGGTTAAATGAACGATTATTCGTACATATAAATACCCCGCCCATCGTGTCTGATTGAGTGTATATGGTAATTTATAGGGACGCCCAATTGTAAATCTTTATATTAACATTAACAAACTATCATTTAGTTAAACAAATATAAAGCCCATTAATAGCCCATAGTCTAATTTCCACAAGTGTCGTTCTTTTGTCCAAACCCCAATTATGGTACAAAGCCCAATTACCCAATTTTAGTAATTAGCCCAACATCATGATTACTTCGTTTTAAATAAGCATAATAATAATTTAGCTACGAGACATTAATGTAAAAAGGTTGAACATAACTTACAATGATTAAAAATAGCGTAGCGTTACACGGACAGAATTTCGACTTACACCCTTACAACATTCGCTAACATACCCTTATTATTAGAATTAAAATTAAAATTAAAATTAAAATTAAAATATAAATATAAATATTTACGTAGTATTATGAGAGAAGAAGAAAAAGATTATCAAAAATGCTCAGAATTCGGTTGGCTTTATAGGCAGGTTCTCATTTTGGGGCTCCGCGACTCGCGGCCTTTTTGGCCTTCAAACTCCGCGAGTCGCGGAGTTTGCTTTTACAGCTCAGAGGAGTTTGGCTCTTTGTTTACCGACGGTTTTAAATAAATATGATATATTAAATAATTATAAGAATTATTTAAATATTATATTATATTTATGTGCATAGTTGACTTGTAATTTTTAGTCCGTTGCGTCGAGCGTTGAGAGTTGACTCTGGTCCCGGTTCCGGATTTTCGAACGTCCTTGCGTACAATTTAATATCTTGTACTTTGCGTTTTAAATCTTGTACTCTTGTAATTTCGAGACGTTTCTTATCAATAATTGGAACCTCTTTGATTGTCTTTTGTACTTTTGAGCTTTTTGGTCGTTTGCATCTTCAATTCGTCGAATCTGTCTTTTGTCTTCACCTTTTATTATTTAAACGAATATCACTTGTAAATAGAACAATTGCAACTAAAAGCTTGTCTTTCTTGAGGAATAATGCTATGAAATATATGTTCGTTTTTAGCATTATCAAATATTCCCACACTTGAGAGTTGCTTGTCCTCAAGCAATATCGTCTTGAAATACTAGAATCACTTCTTTATTCTTCACACTTTGTACATCAGTGATTTCTATACGGCGGTATAAACAATGGTAGTAACGATATGGTTTACAGTCCCACATGACTATAAAAATTTAGATCCATTAAGGAAATTGGATCTTTATGAAAACATTTGATCTTTTGAAAATTAAATCTAGTTTTTTTACCCTAGATAAGTTTTCCGGAATAACCCTTTACCGGTGTTTGCAAAATATTTTTGTGGGTTTGGTGGGTTTCAGATTTGAAAATTTTAGCTCAAAACTTATGGTTTTGTGTCACCCACTTGCTAACCTTGTATTTGGAAAGCAACACGTCCAGTTTACTTGTCCCATATATTACCTTTCAGTAAACTACCGTCCGGTTGTAAAGGAAAGCGTTGAACAAGCAACTGTTAAGGCAATGTCCCCTGACATGCTTTTAATTATGGTCTATAACGTGTCGGACGGAATTACTATCCTTGGTAAGATCAATAGTAAAGCTCACCCTTATGATTTTTCGGTCTGGCACAAGGTCCTGTCTTTGACCACTATGCAACCATCGTTCTTACGGTTGATACCCGATTTGGTTCAGGTGACCTAATGAATTCCAGGTGAATTCCTAGGATTTTACGTTCAATGGTAATGAACGCATCGAAAATGGGTTTTCAGAAAACAAATCGGTTTGTAATTTTTGATCAAAATATTTTCTCGTTCAAGCTCGAGTTTAGATATCATCGAATTCCATGAGTTTGAATTCTCAATCTTTAAGGTCAATCTCTAGGATTGAGTAATATCAGTCTTAAAAGCTGATTTTTAATCTTTAAGGAGATTATCCTTTCTGGGGATCTGATTCATTAGTCTTATCCAGCTAATTTGCATGGTGCCCCCCCATTTTACAAGATAAATCCTTCTCATGGTTAGGATAAATCTGACCACTTGGCGACCCTGTTTAATGCTGAGGTCCGTGGATTTCCTGCTGATTTTAGTGATGACTTTTCTAGATTTTTCGTCAACCTACAGCTGGTCTGGACGACAACTTCATGACCTAAATCAAGAAGCGCGTGTCTTTTTCGGAAGACTTTACTTCCTTTTAATGATGGAATTAATTCATCGTGTAGATCCATCTTTCTTACAGTAAATCAGGTAAAACAATTTAGTTTAGTCCAAAGCAAAAGTATTTTCAGTTATTTGTTATAGATATATGTGACATATGTTTAAGATAACTTGGTAAATTTTCCCACACTTGGCTTTTATTTTCCTTTTTATCGTCCTCTATTCCATTTTAAATGAATTTTAACATTTTGGTTTGTTTCTCAATTTATGTCCTTTCCGAGGTAACAATAATTTCGGTGTTAACACCTAGTTTTATCGTTCATAAATATGTATAAACATGAATTTGAGTTCATTTAATTGAAAATTTTTAAAAATTTTACTAGAATTGGGTAGTCAGTATATAAGACTAGGGCTGTTCTTTATTATCAGAGAGCACTAGATTCTAATACAACTACTGCTTTACTAGTATTTTTAATGGTAACCAAGTGTATAAAGTAAAAAATTTTAAAATCCGAAAGAATTTAACCCCTTCCCACACTTAAGATCTTGCAATGCCCTCATTTGCAAGAAATCAGTAATAATTTAAATTATTGAGGGTGATTTGTGTGAAAATGATTAAATTTTTACCAAAGTTTCCAAATATATTGGCGTTTGTTTGCTGAATGATAAATGGTGCACATCATTTGTTCATTCCGTCTTGTTGTTATTTCACATATATTTTGCATCTTGTCGTCAAAATTAGTTGCTTTTGCTGAACTTAATGCCAGTCTTTGAAAATGCGTTGTTTTACCCTGTTGTGTACATAAGATAAACTTCAAACATATATACATATTTTTGAAGTTTGGTATATTACCCCACATTCAACAATTATTAAAATCTAAGAATAAAAGTTAGACAATTATAAAAACTATTACAATATTAACAAAAGTATTAAACGTATCAATCATTACAAATTACAAAATAAATAAAACTAAGTAGACTAGGGATGATACTGGTACCAATAGGGGTTCCAAGCATAACCATAGGTGCTATAGAATGCTTCGGCAGGGTTATACGTAGGATAAGGTGGTTGCATCTCTATAGACCAGGGAGGGAAGATGGGTTTCGGTGTAGGAATATAGTTTCTACCTATATGTTGGCAATGAGCTATGATTTGGTTCTGATGAACTTGCCAATCTTCAAATGCTCTCTGTCTAGCATTTTCGTACTCCTGTGAAGCTATAAACCTTTGCATTTCTTGCATCTCATTTCCCCCTCCTACATTACCTTGCTGTTGGTTTCTCTCAACCTGTGGATGTCTACCATGGTATGGTACTGCGGCGTTATTTCGCCTCTTCAAAACTTTCCCACCATGGTATACATTTAAACCTATAGTATCGCGGGGTTCTGGTTCTTCGATTAATAATCCCCCCGACTTATATCCACACCAAGATATTCAGCAATCAAAGTAATAAAAATACCACCTCCTATTATGCTATGCGGTCTCATCCCCCGAACCATAGCTGATAAATAATAACCCACACAATACGGTATACTTACAGCGCTTTGTGGGTCTCGAATACACATATGGTAAAACAAATCCTGTTCATTTACCTTTTCCTTGTTCTTACCCCTTTGTGTAATCGAATTAGCTAAAAACCTATGAATTACTCTTAATTCAGCTCTATCTATATCCAAATAAGAGTAATTTCCCCCTTTGAAATGGTGATGGCTTGTCATTTGACTCCACACACCGTGTGTATCAAAATTTTCATCTATCTTTCTACCATTTAGTATTAACCCTCTACAATCGGCAGATGCTAACTCCTCAGGCGTATATATACGTAAAGCCTGAGCCATGTCTAGTAAAGACATGTGGCGCATCGAACCGCCTAACAAAAATCTAATAAAAGAACGATCGGTTAAACTAGCTACCCGATCATTCAACTCTATACTACACAACAATTCTTCACACCATACTTTATATACAGGTCTACGCATGGTGAATAAACGTACCCAGTCATTAAAAGTAGAATTACCATACCTCTGTACAAGTAATTCCCTAATTGGCCCGGCCAATTCTACAGCTTCTAAGGGTCCCCATTCTATGACCCTCGGTACCTCAACAACCTTAGAATGAAGAGTATGCAAACCCCTTTGGTATTTTGGATAATCTATCCAAAGTCTGTCAAATCTCAGGTTCGGGTGCAACTCTTCCAAGTGCATATCAGAAAATGTCATGACCGGATGAGGTATATCCTGCTTGTAGTAGTTATCCACCTCCTGTTGTTCCGCATTCTCAGCAGGAGCATTGCGAGCTTGGAATGAAGATTCACCCCTTTCAGTCTGCAAAACACATCAAACACAATTTTTGTGCATCCAAATATGCATTAGTGTCAGCAAAATCATCAATCAAAATAATTACAATGACATGATCAATTTATATCAAACTTAAGCTTATTTTCATATTTTCATCAAATCTACACCTTTTCAAATAAGCATATACGAAAATGTTCGCCAAGTTCATAAGCATTCAACTCAAATAACATGTCAAAATAATCATTACTAGCAATTAAACAAGTTTCAAATGGCATTATCTTTCAAAAATCAAGTTTATGAATTTTAGACTTGAAAAAGTCCACTTTAATTCTTAAACTCATGTTTAGGCTCAAAGTTTGGATCATTTAACTACCTAGACATGTTACACTACTTAATTTAGCAATAATTCATGACAAAAATCGGCCATAACCTGTTTATATCAAAAAGCCCCAAATTTGCTCAAGAACACAAACCCTAGATTACTCAAAATTTGAAGTTTAAGGCTTCTAATCATGTTAAATAGCATCAATCTAGGTTATACAAGCATAATACATAAACAATTTAAGCCTAATTACACTAAAAAGCATCAAAATCAAATTGGGGAAAAAAATGCTCAAGAACACTAATTTCGGATTAAATGGTGTTTAGGTGTAGAAATTTACCGTTTTTCTTGAGGAATTCCTAGATAGCATCCTTCTCAACATGATTTTAGTGAAAGATTTGATGATTAACGGTTAAAAATTGTGATTTTGGGGGTGTTTATTAGTGTATTTTCGCAGGTTTTTCGCTGTGTTTTCTGTTGTGGGGAGTGAACTGATCAGTTTCAGCTCTTTATTTTTTTTTTTCTGATTTTCGGTCCTCCCGCGACTCGCGGTGTTTGGACACTTCAAACTCCGCGATTCGCGGAGTTTGCTATTTTTTGTTTTTTTTTTTTATAATCTTTAACTTATAAAACAATTAAGTAATTAATTTTAAAATTTTGTTTCCCTTGTTATTTAGGACGAGGTCGTTTCGGATCGATGTCCTAGTCCGTCCTTCGACAAAATTTTAAAATTTGTCTTTTTGTAGCGATTGTTTTAAAAGCTAAGATTTTTGGTTTTTTTTAATGTTTTTGGCATACTTTAATTCAATAAGATTAAAAATAATGATAATAAAAGTTCTCGTCCCTCCCTCGGGTAAAGCAATTTCGGTTCAACGACCTAGTCTTCAACTTACGACGAATTTTAAAAATCATATTTTTAACTTAATGAGATAAAGTAAATTTTTGTTTTTAAATTCACACAACTTAAATTAAAAATTCAAAATTAATATTAAAAATTCACACCAAACTTATAATTTAAAATGCATAAAATTAAAATTTATATTTTAAAAATAAAAAATTCTCACCAAACTTAAAATTTAAAATGCATAAAATTAAAAATTCATATTTTAATAATTAAAAATTCACACCAAACTTAATTTAAAAATTCATATTATAAATTCACACCAAACTTATATTAATTTTTCAAATATTTACAATTTTAAATATATTGTTTTTACAAAGTTTACAATATTAATTTAAGATTTATATATTAATTTTAAAAACATGGTAAAAATA
Source organism: Rutidosis leptorrhynchoides (assembly GCF_046630445.1). Taxonomy (NCBI): domain Eukaryota; kingdom Viridiplantae; phylum Streptophyta; class Magnoliopsida; order Asterales; family Asteraceae; genus Rutidosis; species Rutidosis leptorrhynchoides. The sequence continues at coordinate 250,612,881 of NC_092335.1, read as the reverse complement.
AAATTAAAAATCTTTTTGGCTTTTTATCCCACTTTAATCAATCAAATATTATCAAAAATATGCGCCCCTCTTTTCGGTAAAGTAATTTTGGTTCCAAGACCTAATTTAACTCATGACGAATTTTTGAAATATTTTGGGTTGATTGATTAAAGATATTTATACCTTAAGAATAAACGTTAAATTTCGCAGTGATGTAATAAATTTTTGAATGATATCAATAATTTCGGTCGCCAAACCTAATTTTATTCAATACCAATTTAATACTTTATAGCGAACAAATTAGCGTTTATTATCAAAAGGTTAAAAATAAAAAAAAAATAAAAACTGTACAGACTTACCTGTGAAATAGATTTCTTAGTTATATGATCTATCCCATTCATAAGATAGTCGATTTAATTGGTTTTCCATGGCTACATAGGCGTAACCTCGAGCATTCAGTGTCTTTTCTTCTAAACATATGAACGGTCCGTCTCTGCATAAAGTAACAAATTCGGTATTTGAATAGGTTTGATTATTTGAACATTTACCTCCATGTGACCATTTTCCGCATTTGTGACATCGTTCTAGGTGTCGTGCTCTTCTTTTTGCTGCGGATTTTGATTTTCCTTTACCAAATTGTAACTTATTATCTTCGCATCTGGATTCTTTTCTAACTCCGTCCATTCTTTCTCTGATTACTGATACTATTTCACTCGGTAGTATGTCATTATTACGTTTAGTGATCAAAGCGTGTAGCATTAGACCATGGTTTAGTTCACAGGCAGTCTTCATTTCGTAAAAACCTAAAAAAAATAAAAATTCAGAATGGGGGGAGAAGACTAGTTCTTTAGGGTCTGCTAGGGAAAGACCATTCGGGTTCCATTTTCGAGAACTACACGAAAACAGACAATCTAACTCTAACAGAAATACATATTATCCTTTAAAGACTTGATTCTCCCCACACTTAGTTAGCTGTGGTGTCGAAATTGTGATTAACTTCGTTGTCGACTTCCATCGGACCATGTATGTAATGTTTAACTCTGTGACCATTAACTTTAAATTCAATCCCATTTGAATTTATTAATTCTATCGTTCCGTATGGGAAAACTCTTTTGACTATGAATGGTCCAGACCATCTTGATTTCAATTTTCCAGGAAATAGCTTGAATCGTGAATTGAAAAGAAGAACTCTGTCTCCTTCTTTAAATTCTTTTGAACTTCTGATTCTTTTATCATGCCATTTCTTCGTTCTTTCTTTATAGATTAACGAATTTTCGTATGCTTCATGTCTTAATTCTTCTAATTCGTTTAGTTGACTTAATCGTAGACGTCCGGCTTCATGTAAATCAAGATTACATGTCTTCAAAGCCCAAAATGATTTGTGTTCAATTTCTACTGGAAGATGACATGCTTTTCCATAAACAAGTCTAAAAGGTGTGGTTCCAATTGGAGTTTTGTAGGCTGTTCTAAAAGCCCAGAGTGCATCCTCCAATTTAATTGACCATTCCTTCGGATTTGATCCTACGGTTTTCTCTACAATACGTTTTAAAGCTCGGTTGGTATTTTCTACTTGTCCTCTTGTTTGTGGATGATATGCGGTGGAGATTTTATGAGTTACTCCATATCTTTTAAGAACTTTCTCAAGTTGATTATTACAGAAATGAGTACCCCGATCACTTATTAAAGCTTTCGGTGTTCCAAACCTTGTAAAAAGACGTTTTAAAAAGTTGACTACAACTCGTGCATCGTTAGTTGGGAGAGCTTGTGCTTCCGCCCATTTAGATACATAATCAATGGCTACGAGTATATATAGATTATTATGAGATTTTGGAAATGGACCCATAAAGTCAATACCCCAAATGTCAAATACTTCACATACTTGGATGACATTTTGTGGCATTTCATCACGTTGACTTATTTTTTCGGCCCTTTGACAAGCATCACAGGATTTGCAAAGAAGGTGTGCATCTTTGTAAATTGTAGGCCAATAGAATCCAGCATCATAAACTTTTCTTGCTGTTAGTTGAGGCCCATAATGCCCTCCAGTTGGTCCTGTGTGACAATGGTTTAAAATTTTACTAGCTTCATCTCCAAATACACATCGGCGTATTATTCTATCGGGACAACTTTTAAACAGATGTGGATCTTCCCAAAAATAGTGTTTTATATCACTGAAGAATTTCTTTCGTCTTTGGTACGATAATCCTTTTTCAAGGAATCCACAAACTAAGTAGTTTGTATAGTCTGCAAACCATGGGATTTCTTTATAATCTATCTTCAATAGATATTCATCAGGAAAGTTGTCTTGTATGGCCGATTCATTTAGAACTTCTAATTCAGGATTTTCAAGACGAGAAAGATGATCAGCGGCGAGATTTTCTGCTCCTCTTTTATCTCGGATTTCAATATCAAACTCTTGTAAGAGTAAGATCCAACGGATTAATCTTAGTTTAGCATCTTGTTTCGAAAATAGGTATCTAAGAGCAGAATGGTCGGTATAGACCACCGTTTTTGCTAGAACGAGATATGATCAAAATTTGTCAAAAGCAAAGACAATAGCAAAGAGTTCTTTTTCAGTAGTTGTATAGTTCGTTTGTGCTCCTTGTAACGTCTTACTAGCATAATATATAGGTTGAAATCATTTTTCAATCCTTTGTCCTAAAACGGCTCCCATTGCAAAATCACTTGCATCGCACATTAGTTCAAATGGTAGATTCCAATTTGGTGTGATCATGATCGGTGCATTAGTGAGTTTTTCTTTAAGAATATTAAAAGATTTGATACACTCATCTGAAAAGATGAATGGAGCATCCTTTTCTAGGAGTTTATTCATAGGAGTGGCAATTTTAGAAAAATCTTTTATGAAACGTCAGTAAAAACCGGCATGCCCTAGAAAACTCCTAACTCCTCTAACATTGGTGGGATGTGGAAGTTTAGCAATTACATCTACTTTAGCTCTATCCACTTCAATTCCTTCTTTTAAAATTTTATGTCCAAGAACGATGCCTTCTTTAACCATGAAATGGCATTTCTCCCAATTAAGTACTAGATTTGATTGTTCGCATCTAAGAAGCATACGTTCCAGATTAACTAGACATGATTCAAATGTATCACCGAAGACTGAAAAGTCATCCATGAATACTTCCATGCATTCTTCTATCATGTCGTGAAAAATCACCATCATACACCTTTGAAAGGTTGCAGGGGCGTTGCAAAGTCCAAATGGCATGCGTTTGTAAGCAAAAGTACCATAAGGGCACGTGAATGTGGTTTTCTCTTGGTCCTCGGGTGCTATTGGAATTTGAAAATATCCGGAAAATCCATCTAGAAAACAATAGTAACTATTTCCGGCTAATCTTTCCAACATTTGATCAATGAAAGGTAAGGGAAAGTGATCTTTTCTGGTGGTGTCATTTAATTTTCTATAATCAATACATACACGCCATCCTGTTACAGTCCTAGTAGGAATAAGCTCATTTTTCTCATTTGTAATGACAGTCATGCCACCCTTCTTAGGCACGCATTGAACTGGGCTTACCCATGGACTATCAGAAATTGGATAAATTAAACCTGCATCTAGCAGTTTAATAATCTCTTTCTTAACTACATCTTGCATATTAGGATTTAGTCTTCGTTGGCATTGCACATACGTTTTATGACCTTTTTCCATAAGGATTTTATGTGTGCAATATTAAGGACTTATTCCTTTAATATCATGAATCTTCCATGCAATGGCTGGTTTATGGGCTTTCAACACAGAAATGAGTTGTGATTTCTCATTTTCAGTAAGAGAAGACGATATTATTACAGGTAATTCAGATTCACCATGTAAATAAGCGTATTCCAAATGGGTTGGAAGTGGCTTTAATTCTAATTTCGGAGGTTCTTCTATCGATGATTTATATCGATATCTGTCTTCTTCTTTTAGCATTTGAATTTCTTCTGTTGTTGGTTCATATCCATTAGCTATTAGAGTAGCTAATATTTCAGCTTCATCAATTGGTTCAATACCTTCTCCTAAAGAACATTCTCCTGTTCCTTGTAATTCTGGAAATTCTTCTAATAATTCTGCATGTGCATCTATAGTTTGAATATAATAACATGTATCATCTGCAGATTGCGGTTGTTGCATTGCTCTATCAACTGAAAAGGTAACACTCTCATCCTCTATACTTAGGGTCATTTTCTTACCGAACACGTCTATCATTGCTTTAGCCGTGTTTAAGAATGGTCTTCCTAATATGAGAGGAACTTGAGAATCTTCTTCCATGTCCAGAATAACAAAATCTACTGGAAATACTAAAGTACCAACTTTAACTAGCATGTTCTCCATTATCCCTCTAGGATATTTTATTGATCTATCGGCTAGTTGTATGCTTATTCTGGTTGGTTTCAATTCTCCAAGGTCTAGTTTAACGTATAGTGAATACGGCATTAGATTTTTACTAGCACCTAAGTCTGTCAATGCTTCTATTGAACTAAGACTACCCAGAAAACATGGAATTGTGAAACTTCCTGGATCAGATAGTTTTTCTGGTATCTTATTCAACAGCACTGCTGAACAATTAGCATTCATAGTAACAGCCGAGAGTTCTTCCATTTTCTTTCTATTTGAAATTAGATCTTTCAAGAATTTAGCATATCTAGGCATTCCTGAAATCACATCAATGAAAGGAAGATTTACATTTATCTGTTTAAACATATCCAAGAATTTGGATTGCTCGGCTTCAAGTTTCTCTTTCTTCATTTTACTCGGGTAAGGAAGTGGTGGTTGGTATGGTTTAACATAAGGTTTAGCCTTAACTGTGTTATCTTCATTAACCTTTTCAACTACCGGTTCTTTTTCCTTATCTTGATCAGGTTGTGGTTCTTGTGGAGTAGGAATAGCTTCATCAGAAGTTACAGGTATTTCAGGTGGTTTAAGTGTTGTACCACTTCTTGTGGTAATGGCTTTAGCTGTTTCATTCCGGGGGTTGGCATTTGTATCACTAGGTAGACTTCCTGGTTTTCTTTCACCTATTAACCTTGCTAGGTTACTTACTTCTTGTTCCAGATTTTGAATAGAAGCTTGTTGATTTCTAAATGCTTGAGCATTTTGTTCATTGGTTTGTTTCTGAGATGTGAAAAACTGCGTTTGAGTTTCAACTAGCTTCGTCATCATATCTTCTAAATTCGGCTTTTTATCATCGGTTTGTTGTGGTGGTTTGTTTTGAAAATTAGGTCTTTGCTGATTGTAAGTATTATTGGATACTTGTTGATTGCTAGGACCTTGTTGGTTGTTGTATGGAATATTTCGGTTATAATTCTGGTTTTGATTGTAAATTGGTCTTGGCGGTTGATAATTATTCTGATAATTATTTCCAGGCCTTTGGTTTATGTATGAAATATTCTCTCTTTGTTCCATTGTTAATTCAATACTGAGACAATCTTTTGTCAAATGTGGTCCTCCACACTGCTCACAACTAATTCGTATTGAGTGAATATCTTTAGTCATCTTTTCCATTCGTCTCTCCACAGCATCTATCCTTGCAGAAATGGAATCTAAGTCATGGCTAGAATCGGCTCTAGCTGCTTTAGATGATCTAACGATGTCTTTTTCTTGGTGCCACTCATGCGAGTGGGAAGCAGTGTTATCAATAATTTTGTAAGCATCAGTTTCGGTTTTCTTCATAATAGAACCACCAGCTGCTATATCTATGTCTTTCCTTGTAGTGATGTCGCATCCTTGGTAGAATATTTGTACTATTTGACAGGTGTCTAAACCATGTTGCGGACATCCTCTTAATAACTTTCCATATCTTGTCCATGCCTCATATAGAGTTTCATTCGGCTTCTGTGTGAACGTAACAATTTCTGCTTGAAGTCTTACGGCTTTAGATGCCGGAAAGAATTGTTTAAGAAATTTTTCAACTAAAACGTCCCATGTATCGATCGCTCCTTCAGGTAACGATTCCAACCAATCTTTGGCTTCTCCCTTTAAAGTCCAGGGAAATAACATGAGATATATCTGTTCATCCTCCACTTCTCGGATTTTAAATAGTGTGCAGATCCTATTAAAGGTACGTAAATGTTCATTTGGATCTTCCTTCGGCGCACCACTAAATTGGCATTGATTAGTAACCATGTGTAGAATTTGTCCTTTGATTTCATAATCTGGCGCATTAATGTCTGGATGAGTAATTGCGTGACCTTGGCCAGTGCGTTTAGCTCTCATTCGGTCTTCCATACTTAAAGGTTCCAGATTCTCCATAATTGAATTTGTTGAATCGGAATCACTAGAGGATTCTGATTTAATGGTTCGTTCCTCAATAATCTCTGTTTGAATGATTGGTGGTTTCGGAGGAAAGTTTAGTGGTTCAGGATCTACGATCCGTTCCTGAATATTCTCCGGATTCTCAATTGTGATGTCGGGTTCAAAAAATGGATTATCGGAAATTTGAACTGAAGTACTTGGTCGACTGGATGATGATTCTAAAGAAAAATCAACGGCAGTAATATTTGCTAAATGTCTTGATCTAGTTACAGGTGGTGAACGTACAAAAGGTGGTGAACGTCTTGCTCGGTGCATTCACTGAATATCCTATTAGTTTTTAAAAGGAAAGAAAAATTATAATAAGTTATCCAATCAATAGACTTTTCTGATTTTGCCCACGTTTCGAATAGCCAAAAGATGCAGCAGAGGGGCAGGATTCGTTTGGTCTCAATATAATTGAGGACTGTTTGGCTCCAATAACCCGGTCCACGTACAAATCCAACTATTACTACGAACCAGGAAATTTTGATGTCTATCAATTTAACCACTTAAAATAAATTTTCGTAATTTTAAGAAAATTAGATAAGAAGTAGATTAAAAATCTATGTCCTAAAACTAGAATAGCGAGAAATAAGAAAGAAAAAGAGTTCGTCGGAAAAAGGTCGAAAAAGAAAAATGGTTGAAAAATAAAAGGTGACGGAAAAATTAAAGAAACTTATAAAACTTAAAAATACTTGACTAACCTAACCTTATTACTATAACTAACTTAAAATTATAATCGCAAATTGAGATTACCAATTGGAATGATAATTGATACATAGGTAAAAGTCGTCTAAAAATATTAAAGCTTACAGGAAAACTAAATCCCAAATGAAAATAACTTAAAAAGAAACTAAAACTTAAAAAGGCGTCGCAAAATTCTAAAGTACCTAAATCTTAGTCTAAAGAAAAAGCACTTAAGGAATTCTACGGCAAATCCTAAAAATCTAGAAGTAAAAATAACTATGGCAAAAACTGAGTTCAAAACTATAAACTAGCTAAAAATACAAATATTACGCTAAAACGATTAAAAAGGGACAAAATATAAAAATATACAAAAAGTTGTAAAAAGTACAATTTTTATAAAAATATTATTTTTATATTATTTATTTATTAAAACTACTAATTTTAAAATTTAATTAAACTAATTTAACTAAATAAAATAAATTAAATAAAAAATAAAACTAATTATAATAAAACTAATTATAATATAATAATTAATTAGGGTTTAAAATAATAATTATTAATAATTACTCGTAATTAATACTGAATTAGGGTTTCTGTCAGCGTGTCAGGTTTACTCCGCGAGTTGCGGTATTTAAAGCTGTAAACCTCCGCGAGTCGCGGGGTTCAGAAATTCAACTGACAGCTTTAAATTTCGACGCGTTTTTATTTTATTTTATTTTTATTTTCTGTTTTTAAAAAAAAATATGTGTATATTAAAAACTTATATTTAAAACTTAAATAAAAATAGAATTACTTTATAATTTTATAAATAAAAATCTTAAAACTAGATTTATATATATTTTTTTTATATGTTTTTAAATAAAAACAAAATACTTAAATAAAACTTATATAAAAATAAAGAAACTTTATAAAACTTAAATATTTAACAAAATCTTAAAAATACATAAATTTTTTTTTTATATATTAGCGTTGCGCTTCCGGCTTTTAAGAGAGTCCCCGGCAGCGGCGCCAAAAATACTTGATGTTTTAGCAGAGTAGTATATAAAATAGCTTATATTTTTGCAGAAAATACTATTAAATACGATACAATTTTACAAAAGATATTTATTTATTTATAGAATGGATATGCTTAAACCTTGCTACAACACTTATAGGCAGTGTACCTAATCGTACAGTAGTGTAGTTTTTAGTAAGTCCGGTTCGTTCCACAGGGAATCTTTTTAAACAAAGCTTAACGCTATATTAGTTTACTTTTATAAAAATACAAATATATATATATAAGTAATATTATTATTATAAAGGGGGGTTTTTACCGTTTAATGACCGGTTTGTCAATTTTAAAACTTTAGTCGCAGTTAAAACCAAATGTAAAATATTAAAAATAAATACAAGACTTAAATTAAAGCATAAAGTAAATAACGATAATGAAATTGCGAATAATAAAAATGCAATAAAATAAACTTGCGATAATTAAAAAGTACGATAATTAAAAGTGCAATTAAATAAAATAACAATAAAAATGCGATAATTAGAAGTGCAATTAAATATAAAATAAAGGAAATTAAATATGAAATAAAAGAATTATGCTTATTTAAACTTCCGTAATCATGATGTTTGACGTGTTGATTTTAGTTTTATGCCCATGGGTTAATTGTCCTTTGTCCTGGATTATTTAATATGTCCGTCTGGTTTTTGTCCATAACAGTCCATCAGTCATAAATATAAAGTGCGAGTGTCCTCGTCAAATTATCCTTATACCCGAAGTTAAATATTCCAACTAATTGGGGACTTAAACTGTAACAAGATTTTAATACTTTGTTTAATAATTACACCAGGATGTCGACTGAGTGTAACCCAAGGTTTTAATATTTTGTTATCAATTATACCAAGTGTCCTTGTACATAATTTCACCCCTGTTTTAATTATTCTAGTGGCTATTAATCCATTCCCGTGTCCGGTTAAATGAACGATTATTCGTACGTATAAATACCCCGCCCATCGTGTCCGATTGAGTGTATATGGTAATTTATAGGGACGCCCAATTGTAAATCTTTATATTAACATTAACAAACTATCATTTAGTTAAACAAATATAAAGCTCATTAACAGCCCATAGTCTAATTTCCACAAGTGTCGTTCTTTTGTCCAAACCCCAATTATGGTACAAAGCCCAATTATCCAATTTTAGTAATTAGCCCAACATCATGATTACTTCGTTTTAAATAAGCATAATAATAATTTAGCTACGAGACATTAATGTAAAAAGGTTGAACATAACTTACAATGATTAAAAATAGCGTACCGTTACACGGACAGAATTTTGACTTACACCCTTACAACATTCGCTAACATACCCTTATTATTAGAATTATAATTAAAATTAAAATTAAAATTAAAATATAAATATAAATATTTACGTAGTATTATGAGAGAAGAAGAAAAAGATTATCAAAAATGCTCAGAATTCGGTTGGCTTTATAGGCAGGTTCTCATTTTGGGGCTCCGCGACTCGCGGCCTTTTTGGCCTTCAAACTCCGCGAGTCGCGGAGTTTGCTTTTACAGCTCAGAGGAGTTTGGCTCTTTGTTTACCGACGGTTTTAAATAAATATAATATATTAAATAATTATAAGAATTATTTAAATATTATATTATATTTATGTGCATAGTTGACTTGTAATTTTTAGTCCGTTGCGTCGAGCGTTGAGAGTTGACTCTGGTCCCGGTTCCGGATTTTCGAACGTCCTTGCGTACAATTTAATATCTTGTACTTTGCGTTTTAAATCTTGTACTCTTGTAATTTCGAGACGTTTCTTATCAATAATTGGAACCTCTTTGATTGTCTTTTGTACTTTTGAGCTTTTTGGTCGTTTGCGTCTTCAATTCGTCGAATCCGTCTTTTGTCTTCACCTTTTATTATTTAAACGAATATCACTTGTAAATAGAACAATTGCAACTAAAAGCTTGTCTTTCTTGAGGAATAATGCTATGAAATATATGTTCGTTTTTAGCATTATCACCCCATATAAGTAGTGCCTCCAAGTCTTTAATGCAAAAACAACCGCGCCTAATTCCAAATCATGCGTCGTATAATTTTGTTCGTGAATCTTCAATTGTCTAGACGCATAAGCAATCACCTTCGTTCGTTGCATTAATACACAACCGAGACCTTGCTTTGATGCGTCACAATAAATCACAAAATCATCATTCCCTTCAGGCAATGACAATATAGGTGCCGTAGTTAGCTTTTTCTTCAATAACTGAAACGCTTTCTCTTGTTCATCATTCCATTCAAATTTCTTCCCTTTATGCGTTAATGCAGTCAAGGGTTTTGCTATTCTGGAAAAGTCTTGGATGAACCTTCTGTAGTAACCAGCTAGTCCTAAAAACTGGCGTATGTGTTTCGGAGTTTTCAGGGTTTCCCACTTTTCAACAGTTTCTATCTTTGCCGGATCCACCTTAATACCTTCTTTGTTCACTATGTGACCGAGGAATTGAACTTCTTCCAACCAAAATGCACACTTTGAAAACTTAGCGTACAATTCTTCCTTCCTCAATACTTCTAATACCTTTCTCAAATGTTCACCGTGTTCTTGGTCATTCTTTGAGTAAATAAGTATGTCATCAATGAAAACAATGACAAACTTGTCAAGGTATGGTCCACACACTCGGTTCATAAGGTCCATAAACACAGCTGGTGCATTAGTTAAACCAAACGGCATGACCATAAACTCGTAATGACCGTAACGTGTTCTGAAAGCAGTCTTTGGAATATCATCTTCTGTCACCCGCATTTGATGATACCCGGAACGTAAGTCAATCTTTGAATAAACAGACGAGCCTTGTAGTTGATCAAATAAGTCGTCGATTCTCGGTAGTGGGTAGCGGTTCTTGATGGTAAGTTTGTTCAACTCTCGGTAGTCGATACACAACCTGAATGTACCATCTTTCTTCTTGACAAACAAAACAGGAGCTCCCCACGGTGATGTGCTTGGTCGAATGAAACCACGCTCTAAAAGTTCTTGTAATTGGCTTTGCAGTTCTTTCATCTCGCTGGGTGCGAGTCTGTAAGGAGCACGAGCTATTGGTGCAGCTCCTGGTACAAGATCTATTTGAAATTCAACGGATCGATGTGGGGGTAATCCCGGTAATTCTTTCGAAAATACATCGGGAAATTATTTTGCAATGGGAACATCATTGATGCTCTTTTCTTCAGTTTGTACTTTCTCGACGTGTGCTAGAACAGCATAGCAACCTTTTCTTATTAGTTTTTGTGGCTTCAAATTACTAATAAGATGTAGCTTCGTGTTGCCCTTTTCTCCGTACACCATTAAGGGTTTTCCTTTTTCTCGTATAATGCGAATTGCATTTTTGTAACAAACGATCTCTGCTTTCACTTCTTTCAACCAGTCCATACCGATTATCACATCAAAATCCCTAACTCTACTGGTATCAAATCAATCTTAAATGTTTCGCTAACCAGTTTAATTTCTCGATTCCGACATATATTATCTGCTGAAATTAATTTACCATTTGCTAATTCGAGTAAAAATTTACTATCCAAAGGTGTCAATGGACAACTTAATTTAGCACAAAAATCTCTACTCATATAGCTTCTATCCGCACCCGAATCAAATAAAACGTAAGCAGATTTATTGTCAATAAGAAACGTACCCGTAACAAGCTCCGGGTCTTCCTGTGCCTCTGCCGCTTTAATATTGAAAACTCTTCCACGGCCTTGTCCATTCGTGTTCTCCTGGTTCGGGCAATTTCTAATAATGTGGCCCGGTTTTCCACATTTATAACAAACTACATTGGCATAACTTGCTCTGACACTACTTGCTCCGCCATTACTTGTTCCTTTCGTTCTATTAACCCCTGGTCCGTAGACCTCACACTTCGCCGCGCTATGACCATTTCTTTTACACTTGTTGCAAAATTTGGTGCAGAACCCCGAGTGATACTTTTCACACCTTTGGCATAGCTGCTTCTGATTGTTGTTGTTGTTGCGGTTATTATTGTTGTTGGGATGATTGTTGTAGTTGCTGTTGTTGTTGTTGTTGTTGGGCCGTTTGTTGTAGTTGCGATTGATGTTGCGATTGTTGGGATAATTGTTGCGATTATTGTTGTAATTGCTGTTGTTGTTGTATTGGTGATTCTTATCACCATTTTCCTCCCACTTTCTTTTGACTTGCTTCACATTGGCCTCTTCAGCAGTCTGTTCTTTAATTCTTTCTTCAATCTGGTTCACTAGTTTGTGAGCCATTCTACATGCCTGTTGTATGGAGGCGGGCTCGTGTGAACTTATATCTTCTTGGATTCTTTCCGGTAATCCTTTCACAGACGCGTCGATCTTCTCTTCCTCATCTTCGAATGCTCCCGGACACAATAGGCACAATTCTGTGAATCGTCTTTCGTACGTGGTAATATCAAATCCTTAGGTTCGTAACCCTCTAAGTTCTGTCTTGAGCTTATTGACCTCGGTTCTGGGACGGTACTTCTCGTTCATCAAGTGCTTGAATGCTGACCACGGTAGTGCATACGCATCGTCGTGTCCCACTTGCTCTAGATAGGTATTCCACCATGTTAACGCAGAACCTGTGAAGGTATGCGTAGCGTACTTCACTTTGTCCTCTTCAGTACACTTACTTATGGCAAACACCGATTCGACCTTCTCGGTCCACCGTTTTAATCCGATCGGTCCTTCGGTTCCATCAAATTCCAAAGGTTTGCAGGCAGTGAATTCTTTGTAGGTGCATCCTACATGATTTCCTGTACTGCTAGATCCAAGGTTATTGTTGGTATGTAGCGCAGCCTGTACTGTGGCTATGTTTGAAGCTAGAAAAGTACGGAATTCCTCTTCATTCATATTCACGGTGTGTCGAGTAGTCGGTGCCATTTCCTTCAAAATAGTCAAATGGAACAAGTTAATCATACAGAATATTAAGAGTAGTTAATAGTATTTCGTAGCATAATATGAACTCATTTATAAAAGATTTTTCTTCATATTAGCGTTTTATAAGTTTAAATTCGGGTAGTACCTACCCGTTAAGTTCATACTTAGTAGCTAATATACAATTCAACTACTACAATTCTATATGAAAAACTGATTATAATAATATTTCGCGTTCAAACTTTTACACAATATTTTACAAACTTACAATACTGCTTATTTTACATATAGCTTGAAATATAGCACACAATAAATTTGATACAAGATGGTTGTGAAGATAATTCTAGCTAATACACAAGTCGTTCAGCAAAGGCAATAAAGACACGTAATTCATACGTCCAGAAACAAGTCATGCATTCTGGTTTTACTAGGATTACTTCCCATCCTTGGTCTTGTGGAACATAACCGTTATGGCCATTGATAAGACAGCGTGTTGTAACGTCGTCAAAGGGACGAGGGTTACGTAATGTCCAACAGTCCCGTAACAATCTAAAAACCTCATTTCTTACCCCAATTACCGACTCCGTCACTTGTGGGAATGTTTTGTTTAATAGTTGTAGCCCGATGTTCTTGTTCTCACTTTGGTGAGAAGCGAACATTACTAATCCGTAAGCATAACATGCTTCTTTATGTTGCATGTTAGCCGCTTTTTCTAAATCACGAAGTCCAATATTCGAATATATTGAGTCAAAATAATTTCTTAACCCATTGCGTAAAATAGCATTTGGGTTCCCCGCAATATATGCGTCAAAGTAAACACATCGTAACTTATGGATTTCCCAATGTGATATCCCCCATCTTTCGAACGAAAGCCTTTTATAAACCAAGGCATTCTTGGAACGTTCTTCGAATGTCTTACAAACTGATCTCGCCTTAAATAGTTGTGCCGAAGAATTCTGATCGACTCTAGACAAGATTTCATCAATCATGTCTCCGGGTAGGTCTGTTAAAATATTGGGTTGTCTATCCATTTTGTGTTTTTATACTGTAAAATAGACAAGAGTTAGATTCATAAAAAAAAATACTTATTAATACAAGCAATTTTTACATATATCATAAAGCATAAGCACACTATATTACATATATTACACCATACGAATACAACTATCTTATTTCGACTCGCTTGTTTCTTCTTCTTCGGTTTTGGTTCATTTTGCCAAGTTTCTAGGGATATATGATGTTCCCCTAATACGAGCCGTCGTTTTCCACATTGGTTTAGAAAAACCTGGTGGTTTAGAGGTTCCCGGGTCATTGTTACAACTTAAGGACTTCGGGGGTTGACGATACATATAAAGTTCATCGGGGTTGGAATTAGATTTCTCTATTTTTATGCCCTTTCCCTTATTATTTTCTTTTGCCTTTTTAAATTTAGTTGGGGTAATTTCTATAACATCATCGGAATTCTCGTCGGAATCCGATTCATCGGAGAATTAGTAATCCTCCCAATATTTTGCTTCCTTGGCGGAAACACCATTGACCATAATTAACCTTGGTCGGTTGGTTGAGGATTTTCTTTTACTTAACCGTTTTATTATTTCCCCCACCGGTTCTATTTCTTCATCCGGTTCCATTCTTCTTTCGGTTCCGACTCTTCTTCCGGTTCCTCTTCGGGAACTTGTGAATCAGTCCATGAATCATTCCAATTTACATTTGACTCTTCATTATTATTAGGTGAGTCAATGGGACTTGTTCTAGAGGTAGACATCTATCACATAATATCAAACGCGTTAAGAGATTAATATATCACATAATATTCACATGTTAAAAATATATAGTTTCCAACAAAATTTGTTAAGCAATCATTTTTCAAGTAAACACGGTCGAAGTCCAGACTCACTAATGCATCCTAACAAACTCGATAAGACACACTAATGCAAATTTTCTGGTTCTCTAAGACCAACGCTCGGATACCAACTGAAATGTCCCGTTCTTATTGATTAAAAACGTTCCATATTAATTGATTTCGTTGCGAGGTTTTGACCTCTATATGAGACGTTTTTCAAAGACTGCATTCATTTTAAAACAAACCATAACCTTTATTTCATCAATAAAGGTTTAAAAAGCTTTACGTAGATTATCAAATAATGATAATCTAAAATATCCTGTTTACACACGACCATTACATAATAGTTTACAATACAAATATGTTACAACAAAAATAAGTTTCTTGAATGCAGTTTTTACACAATATCATACAAGCATGGACTCCAAATCTCGTCCTTATCTAAGTATGCGACAGCGGAAGCTCTTAATAATCACCTGAGAATAAACATGCTTAAAACGTCAACAAAAATGTTGGTGAGTTATAGGTTTAACCTATATATATCAAATCATAATAATAGACCACAAGATTTCATATTTCAATACACATCCCATACATAGAGATAAAAATCATTTATATGGTGAACACCTGGTAACCGACATTAACAAGATGCATATATAAGAATATCCCCATCATTCCGGGACACCCTTCGGATATGATATAAATTTCGAAGTACTAAAGCATCCGGTACTTTGGATGGGGTTTGTTAGGCCCAATAGATCTATCTTTAGGATTCGCGTCAATTAGGGTGTCTGTTCCCTAATTCTTAGATTACCAGACTTAATAAAAAGGGGCATATTCGATTTCGATAATTCAACCATAGAATGTAGTTTCACGTACTTGTGTCTGTTTTGTAAATCATTTATAAAACCTGCATGTATTCTCATCCCAAAAATATTAGATTTTAAAAGTGGGACTATAACTCACTTTCACAGATTTTTACTTCGTCGGGAAGTAAGACTTGGCCACTGGTTGATTCACGAACCTATAACAATATATACATATATATCAAAGTATGTTCAAAATATATTTACAACACTTTTAATATATTTTGATGTTTTAAGTTTATTAAGTCAGCTGTCCTCGTTAGTAACCTACAACTAGTTGTCCACAGTTAGATGTACAGAAATAAATTGATAAATATTATCTTGAATCAATCCACGACCCAGTGTATACGTATCTCAGTATTGATCACAACTCAAACTATATATATTTTAGAATCAACCTCAACCCTGTATAGCTAACTCCAACATTCACATATAGAGTGTCTATGGTTGTTCCGAAATATATATAGATGTGTCAACATGATAGGTCGAAACATTGTATACGTGTCTATGGTATCTCAAGATTACATAATATACAATACAAGTTGATTAAGTTATGGTTGGAATAGATTTGTTACCAATTTTCACGTAGCTAAAATGAGAAAAATTATCCAAACTTGTTTTACCCATAACTTCTTCATTTTAAATCCGTTTTGAGTGAATAAAATTGCTATGGTTTCATATTGAACTCTATTTTATGAATCTAAACAGAAAAATTATAGGTTTATAGTCGGAAAAATAAGTTACAAGTCGTTTTTGTAAAGGTAGTCATTTCAGTCGAAAGAACGATGTCTAGATGACCATTTTAGAAAACATACTTCCACTTTGAGTTTAACCATAATTTTTGGATATAGTTTCATGTTTATAATAAAAATCATTTTCTCAGAATAACAACTTTTAAATCAAAGTTTATCATAGTTTTTAATTAACTAACCCAAAACAGCCCGCGGTGTTACTACGACGGCGTAAATCCGGTTTTACGGTGTTTTTCGTGTTTCCAGGTTTTAAATCATTAAGTAGCATATCATATAGATATAGAACATGTGTTTAGTTGATTTTAAAAGTCAATTTATAAGGATTAACTTTTGTTTGCGAACAAGTTTAGAATTAACTAAACTATGTTCTAGTGATTACAAGTTTAAACCTTCGAATAAGATAGCTTTATATATATGAATCGAATGATGTTATGAACATCATTACTACCTTAAGTTCCTTGGATAAACCTACTAAAAAAGAGAAAAATAGATCTAGCTTCAACGGATCCTTGGATGGCTCGAAGTTCTTGAAGCAGAATCATGACACGAAAACAAGTTCAAGTAAGATCATCACTTGAAATAAGATTGTTATAGTTATAGAAATTGAACCAAAGTTTGAATATGATTATTACCTTGTATTAGAATGATAACCTACTGTAAGAAACAAAGATTTCTTGAGGTTGGATGATCACCTTACAAGATTGGAAGTGAGCTAGCAAACTTGAAAGTATTCTTGATTTTATGTAACTAGAACTTGTAGAACATATGAAGAACACTTAGAACTTGAAGATAGAACTTGAGAGAGATCAATTAGATGAAGAAAATTGAAGAATGAAAGTGTTTGTAGGTGTTTTTGGTCGTTGGTGTATGGATTAGATATAAAGGATATGTAATTTTGTTTTCATGTAAATAAGTCATGAATGATTACTCATATTTTTGTAATTTTATGAGATATTTCATGCTAGTTGCCAAATGATGGTTCCCACATGTGTTAGGTGACTCACATGGGCTGCTAAGAGCTGATCATTGGAGTGTATATACCAATAGTACATACATCTAAAAGCTGTGTATTGTACGAGTACGAATACGGGTGCATACGAGTAGAATTGTTGATGAAACTGAACGAGGATGTAATTGTAAGCATTTTTGTTAAGTAGAAGTATTTTGATAAGTGTATTTAAGTCTTTCAAAAGTGTATAAATACATATTAAAACACTACATGTATATAAATTTTAACTGAGTCGTTAAGTCATCGTTAGTCGTTACATGTAAGTGTTGTTTTGAAACCTTTAGGTTAACGATCTTGTTAAATGTTGTTAACCCAATGTTTATAATATCAAATGAGATTTTAAATTATTATATTATCATGATATTATCATGTATGAATATCTCTTAATATGATATATATATATATATATACATTAAATGTCTTTACAACGATAATCGTTACATATATGTCTCGTTTAAAAATCATTAAGTTAGTAGTCTTGTTTTTACATATGTAGTTCATTGTTAATATACTTAATGATATGTTTACTTATCATAGTATCATGTTAACTATATATATATCCATATATATGTCATCATATAGTTTTTACAAGTTTTAACGTTCGTGAATCACCGGTCAACTTGGGTGGTCAATTGTCTATATGAAACATATTTCAATTAATCAAGTCTTAACAAGTTTGATTGCTTAACATGTTGGAAACATTTAATCATGTAAATATCAATCTCAATTAATATATATAAACATGGAAAAGTTCGGGTCAATACAATCACATTGGGAAATCCATAAGTTACGATGTGTTTACTTTGACGCATATATTGCGGGGAACCCAAATGCTATTTTACGCAATGGGTTAAGAAATTATTTTGACTCAATATATCCGAATATTGGACTTCGTGATTTAGAAAAAGCGGCTAACATGCAACATAAAGAAGCATGTTATGCTTACGGATTAGTAATGTTCGCTTCTCACCAAAGTGAGAACAAGAACATCGGGCTACAACTATTAAACAAAACGTTTCCACAAGTGACGGAGTCGGTAATTGGGGTAAGAAATGAGGTTTTTAGATTGTTACGGGACTGTTGGACATTACGTAACCCTCGTCCCTTTGACGACGTTACAACACGCTGTCTTATCAACGGCCATAACGGTTATGTTCCACAAGACCAAGGATGGGAAGTAATCCTAGTAAAACCAGAATGCATGACTTGTTTCTGGACGTATGAATTACGTGTCTTTATTGCCTTTGCTGAACGAGTTGTGTACTAGCTAGAATTATCTTCACAACCATCTTGTATCTAATTTATTGTGTGCTATATTTCATGCTATATGTAAAATAAGCGGTATTGTAAGTTTGTAAAATATTGTGTAAAAGTTTGAACGCGAAATATTATTATAATCAGTTTTTCATATAGAATTGTAGTAGTTGAATTGTATATTAGCTACTAAGTATGAACTTAATGGGTAGGTACTACCCGAATTTAAACTTATAAAACGCTAATATGAAGAAAAAGCTTTTATAAATGAGTTCATATTATGCTACGAAATACTATTAACTACTCTTAATATTCTGTATGATTAACTTGTTCCATTTGACTATTTTGAAGGAAATGGCACCGACTACTCGACACACCGTGAATATGAATGAAGAGGAATTCCGTACTTTTCTAGCTTCAAACATAGCCGCAGTACAGGCTGCGCTACATATCAACAATAACCTTGGATCTAGCAGTACAGGAAATCGTGTAGGATGCACTTACAAAGAATTCACTGCCTGCAAACCTTTGGAATTTGATGGAACCGAAGGACCGATCGGATTGAAATGGTGGACCGAAAAGGGCGAATCGGTGTTTGCCATAAGTAAGTGTACTGAAGAGGACAAAGTGAAGTACACTACGCATACCTTCACAGGTTCTGCGTTAACATGGTGGAATACCTATCTAGAGCAAGTGGGACAAGATGATGCGTACGCACTACCGTGGTCAGCATTCAAGCACTTGATGAACGAGAAGTACCGTCCCAGAACCGAGGTCAATAAGCTCAAGACAGAACTTAGAGGGTTACGAACCCAAGGATTTGATATTACCACGTACGAAAGACGATTCACAGAATTGTGCCTATTGTGTCCGGGAGCATTCGAAGATGAGGAAGAGAAGATCGATGCGTTTGTGAAAGGATTACCGGAAAGAATCCAAGAAGATATAAGTTCACACGAGCCCGCCTCCATACAACAGGCATGTAGAATGGCTCACAAACTAGTGAACCAGATTGAAGAAAGAATTAAAGAATAGACTGCTGAAGAGGCCAATGTGAAGCAAGTCAAAAGAAAGTGGGAGGAAAACGGTGATAAGAATCACCAATACAACAACAACAGCAATTACAACAATAATCGCAACAAGTATCCCAACAATCGCAGCATCAATCGCAACTACAACAAACGGCCCAACAACAACAACAACAACAACAACAACAACAGCAACTACAACAATCATCCCAACAACAATAATAACTGCAACAACAACAACAATCAGAAGCAGCTATGCCAAAGGTGTGAAAAGTATCACTCGGGGTTCTACACCAAATTTTGCAACAAGTGTAAAAGAAATGGTCATAGCGCGGTGAAGTGTGAGGTCTACGGACCAGGGGTTAATAGAACGAAAGGAACAAATGGTGTCGGAACGAGTAATGGCGGAGCAAGTAGTGTCGGAGCAAGTTATGCCAATGTAGTTTGTTATAAATGTGGAAAACCGGGCCACATTATTAGAAATTGCCCGAACCAGGAGAACACGAATGGACAAGGCCGCGGAAGAGTTTTCAATATTAATGCGACAGAGGCACAGGAAGACCCGGAGCTTGTTACGGGTACGTTTCTTATTGACAATAAATCTGCTTACGTTTTATTTGATTCGGGTGCGGATAGAAGCTATATGAGTAGAGATTTTTGTGCTAAATTAAGTTGTCCATTGACGCCTTTGGATAGTAAATTTTTACTCGAATTAGCAAATGGTAAATTAATTTCAGCAGATAATATATGTCGGAATCGAGAAATTAAACTGGTTAGCGAAACATTTAAGATTGATTTGATACCAGTAGAGTTAGGGAGTTTTGATGTGATAATCGGTATGGACTGGTTGAAAGAAGTGAAAGCAGAGATCGTTTGTTACAAAAATGCAATTCGCATTATACGAGAAAAAGGAAAACCCTTAATGGTGTACGGAGAAAAGGGCAACACGAAGCTACATCTTATTAGTAATTTGAAGGCACAAAAACTAATAAGAAAAGGTTGCTATGCTGTTCTAGCACACGTCGAGAAAGTACAAACTGAAGAAAAGAGCATCAATGATGTTCCCATTGCAAAAGAATTTCCCGATGTATTTCCGAAAGAATTACCGGGATTACCCCCACATCGATCCGTTGAATTTCAAATAGATCTTGTACCAGGAGCTGCACCAATAGCTCGTGCTCCTTACAGACTCGCACCCAGCGAGATGAAAGAACTGCAAAGCCAATTACAAGAACTTTTAGAGCGTGGTTTCATTCGACCAAGCACATCACCGTGGGGAGCTCCTGTTTTGTTTGTCAAGAAGAAAGATGGTACATTCAGGTTGTGTATCGACTACCGAGAGTTGAACAAACTTACCATCAAGAACCGCTACCCACTACCGAGAATCGACGACTTATTTGATCAACTACACGGCTCGTCTGTTTATTCAAAGATTGACTTACGTTCCGGGTATCATCAAATGCGGGTGAAAGAAGATGATATTCCAAAGACTGCTTTCAGAACACGTTACGGTTATTACGAGTTTATGGTCATGCCGTTTGGTTTAACTAATGCACCAGCTGTGTTTATGGACCTTATGAACCGAGTGTGTGGACCATACCTTGACAAGTTTGTCATTATTTTCATTGATGACATACTTATTTACTCAAAGAATGACCAAGAACACGGTGAACATTTGAGAAAGGTGTTAGAAGTATTGAGGAAGGAAGAATTGTACGCTAAGTTTTCAAAGTGTGCATTTTGGTTGGAAGAAGTTCAATTCCTCGGTCACATAGTGAACAAAGAAGGTATTAAGGTGGATCCGGCAAAGATAGAAACTGTTGAAAAGTGGGAAACCCCGAAAACTCCGAAACACATACGCCAGTTTTTAGGACTAGCTGGTTACTACAGAAGGTTCATCCAAGACTTTTCCAGAATAGTAAAACCCTTGACTGCATTAACGCATAAAGGGAAGAAATTTGAATGGAATGATGAACAAGAGAAAGCGTTTCAGTTATTGAAGAAAAAGCTAACTACGGCACCTATATTGTCATTGCCTGAAGGGAATGATGATTTTGTGATTTATTGTGACGCATCAAAGCAAGGTCTCGGTTGTGTATTAATGCAACGAACGAAGGTGATTGCTTATGCGTCTAGACAATTGAAGATTCACGAACAAAATTATACGACGCATGATTTGGAATTAGGCGCGGTTGTTTTTACATTAAAGACTTGGAGGCACTACTTATATGGGGTCAAAAGTATTATATATACCGACCACAAAAGTCTTCAACACATATTTAATCAGAAACAACTGAATATGAGGCAGCGTAGGTGGATTGAATTATTGAATGATTACGACTTTGAGATTCGTTACCACCCGGGGAAGGCAAATGTGGTAGCCGATGCCTTGAGCAGGAAGGATAGAGAACTCATTCGAGTAAAATCTATGAATATAATGATTCATAATAACCTTACTACTCAAATAAAGGAGGCGCAACAAGGAGTTTTAAAAAAGGGAAATTTAAAGGATGAAATACCCAAAGGATCGGAGAAGCATCTTAATATTCGGGAAGACGGAACCCGGTATAGGGCTGAAAGGATTTGGGTACCAAAATTTGGAGATATGAGAGAAATGGTACTTAGAGAAGCTCATAAAACCAGATACTCAATACATCCTGGAACGGGGAAGATGTACAAGGATCTCAAGAAACATTTTTGGTGGCCGGGTATGAAAGCCGATGTTGCTAAATACGTAGGAGAATGTTTGACGTGTTCTAAGGTCAAAGCTGAGCATCAGAAACCATCAGGTCTACTTCAACAACCCGAAATCCCGAAATGGAAATGGGAAAACATTACCATGGATTTCATCACTAAATTGCCAAGGACTGCAAGTGGTTTTGATACTATTTGGGTAATAGTTAATCGTCTCACCAAATCAGCACACTTCCTGCCAATAAGAGAAGATGACAAGATGGAGAAGTTAGCACGACTGTATTTGAAGGAAGTCGTCTCCAGACATGGAATACCAATCTCTATTATCTCTGATAGGGATGGCAGATTTATTTCAAGATTCTGGCAGACATTACAGCAAGCATTAGGAACTCGTCTAGACATGAGTACTGCCTATCATCCACAAACTGATGGGCAGAGCGAAAGGACGATACAAAAGCTTGAAGACATGCTACGAGCATGTGTTATTGATTTCGAAAACAGTTGGGATCGACATCTACCGTTAGCAGAATTTTCCTACAACAACAGCTACCATTCAAGCATTGAGATGGCACCATTTGAAGCACTTTATGGTAGAAAGTGCAGGTCTCCGATTTGTTGGAGTGAAGTGGGGGATAGACAGATTACGGGTCCGGAGATTATACAAGAAACTACCGAGAAGATCATCCAAATTCAACAACGGTTGAAAACCGCCCAAAGTCGACAAAAGAGCTACGCTGACATTAAAAGAAAAGATATAGAATTTGAAATTGGAGAGATGGTCATGCTTAAAGTTGCACCTTGGAAAGGCGTTGTTCGATTTGGTAAACGAGGGAAATTAAATCCAAGGTATATTGGACCATTCAAGATTATTGATCGTGTCGGACTAGTAGCTTACCGACTTGAGTTACCTCAACAACTCGCGGCTGTACATAACACTTTCCACATCTCGAATTTGAAGAAATGTTTTGCTAAAGAAGATCTCACTATTCAGTTAGATGAAATCCAAATCAACGAAAAACTTCAATTCATCGAAGAACCCGTCGAAATAATGGATCGTGAGGTTAAAAGACTTAAGCAAAACAAGATACCAATTGTTAAGGTTCGATGGAATGCTCGTAGAGGACCCGTGTTCACCTGGGAGCGTGAAGATCAGATGAAGAAGAAATACCCGCATCTATTTCCAGAAGATTCGTCAACACCTTCAACAGCTTAAAATTTCGAGACGAAATTTATTTAACGGGTAGGTACTGTAGTGACCCGAACTTTTTCATGTTTATATATATTAATTGAGATTGATATTTACATGATTAAATGCTTCCAACATGTTAAGCAATCAAACTTGTTAAGACTTGATTAATTGAAATATGTTTCATATAGACAATTGACCACCCAAGTTGACCGGCGATTCACGAACGTTAAAACTTGTAAAAACGATATGACGATATATATATGGATATACATATGGTTAACATGAGATTATGATAAGTAAGTATCTCCATAAGTATATTAACAATGAGGTATATACATATAAACAAGACTACTAACTTAAGGATTTCGAAACGAGACATATATGTAACGATTATCGTTGTAACGACATTTAAATGTATATATATCATATTAAGATATATTAATATATCATAATATCATGATAATATAATAATTTAACATCTCATTTGAAATGTCCCGTTCTTATTGATTAAAAACGTTCCATATTAATTGATTTCGTTGCGAGGTTTTGACCTCTATATGAGACGTTTTTCAAAGACTGCATTCATTTTAAAACAAACCATAACCTTTATTTCATCAATAAAGGTTTAAAAAGCTTTACGTAGATTATCAAATAATGATAATCTAAAATATCCTGTTTACACACGACCATTACATAATGGTTTACAATACAAATATGTTACAACAAAATAAGTTTCTTGAATGCAGTTTTTACACAATATCATACAAGCATGGACTCTAAATCTCGTCCTTATTTAAGTATGCGACAGCGGAAGCTCTTAGTATTCACCTGAGAATCTTTAAACGTCAACAAAAATGTTGGTGAGTTATAGGTTTAACCTATATATATCAAATCGTAACAATAGACCACAAGATTTCATATTTCAATACACATCCCATACATAGAGATAAAAATCATTCATATGGTGAACACCTGGTAACTGACATTAACAAGATGCATATTTAAGAATATCCCCATCATTCCGGGACACCCTTCGGATATGATATAAATTTCGAAGTACTAAAGCATCCGGTACTTTGGATGGGGTTTGTTAAGCCCAATAGATCTATCTTTAGGATTCGCGTCAATTAGGGTGTCTGTTCCCTAATTCTTAGATTACCAGACTTAATAAAAAGGGGCATATTCGATTTCGATAATTCAACCATAGAATGTAGTTTCACGTACTTGTGTCTATTTTGTAAATCATTTATAAAACCTGCATGTATTCTCATCCCAAAAATATTAGATTTTAAAAGTGGGACTATAACTCACTTTCACAGATTTTTACTTCGTCGGGAAGTAAGACTTGGCCACTGGTTGATTCACGAACCTATAACAATATATACATATATATTAAAGTATGTTCAAAATATATTTACAACACTTTTAATATATTTTGATGTTTTAAGTTTATTAAGTCAGCTGTCCTCGTTAGTAACCTACAACTAGTTGTCCACAGTTAGATGTACAGAAATAAATCGATAAATATTATCTTGAATCAATCCACGACCCAGTGTATACGTATCTCAGTATTGATCACAACTCAAACTATATATATTTTGGAATCAACCTCAACCCTGTATAGCTAACTCCAACATTCACATATAGAGTGTCTATGGTTGTTCCGAAATATATATAGATGTGTCGACATGATAGGTCGAAACATTGTATACGTGTCTATGGTATCTCAAGATTACATAATATACAATACAAGTTGATTAAGTTATGGTTAGAATAGATTTGTTACAAATTTTCACGTAGCTAAAATGAGAAAAATTATCCAATCTTGTTTTACCCATAACTTCTTCATTTTAAATCCGTTTTGAGTGAATCAAATTGCTATGGTTTCATATTGAACTATATTTTATGAATCTAAACATAAAAAGTATAGGTTTATAGTCGGAAAAATAAGTTACAAGTCGTTTTTGTAAAGGTAGTCATTTCAGTCGAAAGAACGACGTCTAGATGACCATTTTAGAAAACATACTTCCACTTTGAGTTTAACCATAATTTTTGGATATAGTTTCATGTTCATAATAAAAATCATTTTCTCAGAATAACAACTTTTAAATCAAAGTTTATCATAGTTTTTAATTAACTAACCCAAAACAGCCCGCGGTGTTACTACGATGGCGTAAATCCGATTTTACGGTATTTTTCGTGTCTCCAGGTTTTAAATCATTAAGTTAGCATATCATATAGATATAGAACATGTATTTAGTTGATTTTAAAAGTCAAGTTAGAAGGATTAACTTTTGTTTGCGAACAAGTTTAGAATTAACTAAACTATGTTCTAGTGATTACAAGTTTAAACATTCGAATAAGATAGCTTTATATGTATGAATCGAATGATGTTATGAACATCATTACTACCTTAAGTTCCTTGGATAAACCTACTGGAAAAGAGAAAAATGGATCTAGCTTCAACGGATCCTTGGATGGCTCGAAGTTCTTGAAGCAGAATCATGACACGAAAACAAGTTCAAGTAAGATCATCACTTGAAATAAGATTGTTATAGTTATAGAAATTGAACCAAAGTTTGAATATGATTATTACCTTGTATTAGAATGATAACCTACTGTAAGAAACAAAGATTTCTTGAGGTTGGATGATCACCTTACAAGATTGAAAGTGAGCTAGCAAACTTGAAAGTATTCTTAATTTTATGTAACTAGAACTTGTAGAATATATGAAGAACACTTAGAACTTGAAGATAGAACTTGAGAGAGATCAATTAGATGAATAAAATTGAATAATGAAAGTGTTTGTAGGTGTTTTTGGTCGTTGGTGTATGGATTAGATATAAAGGATATGTAATTTTGTTTTCATGTAAATAAGTCATGAATGATTACTCATATTTTTGTAATTTTATGAGATATTTCATGCTAGTTGCCAAATGATGGTTCCCATATGTGTTAGGTGACTCACATGGGCTGCTAAGAGCTGATCATTGGAGTGTATATACCAATAGTACATACATCTAAAAGCTGTATATTGTACGAGTACGAATACGGGTGCATACGAGTAGAATTGTTGATGAAACTGAACGAGGATGTAATTATAAGCATTTTTGTTAAGTAGAAGTATTTTGATAAGTGTATTGAAGTCTTTAAAAAGTGTATAAATACATATTAAAACACTACATGTATATACATTTTAACTGAGTCGTTAAGTCATCGTTAGTCGTTACATGTAAGTGTTGTTTTGAAACCTTTAGGTTAACGATCTTGTTAAATGTTGTTAACCCAATGTTTATAATATCAAATGAGATTTTAAATTATTATATTATCATGATATTATCATGTATGAATATCTCTTAATATGATATATATACATTAAATGTCTTTACAACGATAATCGTTACATATATGTCTCGTTTAAAAATCATTAAGTTAGTAGTCTTGTTTTTACATATGTAGTTCATTGTTAATATACTTAATGATATGTTTACTTATCATAGTATCATGTTAACTATATATATATATCCATATATATGTCATCATATAGTTTTTACAAGTTTTAACGTTCGTGAATCACCGGTCAACTTGGGTGGTCAATTGTCTATATGAAACATATTTCAATTAATCAAGTCTTAACAAGTTTGATTGCTTAACATGTTGGAAACATTTAATCATGTAAATATCAATCTCAATTAATATATATAAACATGAAAAAGTTCGGGTCACTACATCATTAGATATAATAAACAATGGGTTAACAACATTAATTGAGATCGTTAACTTAAAGGTTTCAAAACAACACTTACATGTAACGACTAACGATGACTTAACGACTCAGTTAAAATGTATATCATGTAGTGTATTTAGATGTATTAAAATACTTTTGAAAGACTTCAAGACATATATCAAAACACTCATACTTAACGAAAATGGTTACAGTTACTTTTCCATTCTTTTCTTTCATCAAGAATTCTAGTCGTATTCTTACCCGTATTATACACAGCTTCAAAACGTACTTACTATGAGTATATACCAATAGGAACTAGCATGGGATTCCACTCTTGATTATGTCATGTATGACTAATCAATTTTAACTTTTACCATGAGCTAGTCAACTAACTAGAACTCCTTTTAACCCCACTCACCACTCACCAATTACCACTCATCATTCACTCCAATTTACT
Organism: Rutidosis leptorrhynchoides; assembly: GCF_046630445.1. Taxonomy (NCBI): domain Eukaryota; kingdom Viridiplantae; phylum Streptophyta; class Magnoliopsida; order Asterales; family Asteraceae; genus Rutidosis; species Rutidosis leptorrhynchoides. The sequence continues at coordinate 250,585,214 of NC_092335.1, read as the reverse complement.
TCCAATTCTCTTTCTAATTCTCTCTCAACACACACACACTATTATGAACGTATTTTTCCAGTATTTAATCATCATCTTCATCAAAAATCACTTCAAGAATCAAGCTATAATCATCATAGGAAGAACACTTCAAGAACACTTCAAAAATCCCTTCAAGTTTACTAATTTACTTCCAAGCTTTCTAATTCATTCCAAGTAATCATCTAAGATCAAGAAACCTTTGTTATATACAGTAGGTTATCTTTCTTATTCAAGGTAATATTCATATTCAAACTTTGATTCAATTTCTATAACTATAAACTATCTTAATTCGAGTAAAAATCTTACTTGAACTTGTTTTTGTGTCATGATCCTACTTCAAGAACTTTCAAGCCATCCAAGATCCTTTGAAGCTAGATCATTTCTTGTCACTTCCAGTAGGTTTACCTACTAAACTTGAGGTAGTAATGATGTTCATAACATCATTCGATTCATATATATAAAACTATCTTATTCGAAGGTTTAAACTCGTAATCACTAGAACATAGTTTAGTTAATTCTAAACTTGTTCGCAAACAAAAGTTAATCCTTCTAACTTGACTTTTAAAATTAACTAAACAAATGTTCTATATCTATATGATATGCTAACTTAATGATTTAAAACCTGGAAACACGAAAAACACCGTAAAACCGGATTTACGCCGTCGTAGTAACACCGCGGGCTGTTTTGGGTTAGTTAATTAAAAACTATGATAAACTTTGATTTAAAAGTTGTTATTCTGAGAAAATGATTTTTATTATGAACATGAAACTATATCCAAAAATTATGGTTAAACTCAAAGTGGAAGTATGTTTTCTAAAATGGTCATCTAGACGTCGTTCTTTCGACTGAAATGACTACCTTTACAAAAAAGACTTGTAACTTATTTTTCTGACTATAAACCTATACTTTTTATGTTTAGATTCATAAAATAGAGTTCAATATGAAACCATAGCAATTTGATTCACTCAAAACGGATTTAAAATGAAGAAGTTATGGGTAAAACAAGATTGGATAATTTTTCTCATTTTAGCTACGTGAAAATTGGTAACAAATCTATTTCAACCATAACTTAATCAACTTGTATTGTATATTATGTAATCTTGAGATACCATAGACACGTATACAATGTTTCGACCTATCATGTCGACACATCTATATATATTTCGGAACAACCATAGACACTCTATATGTGAATGTTGGAATTAGCTATACAGGGTTGAGGTTGATTCCAAAATATATATAGTTTGAGTTGTGATCAATACTGAGATACGTATACACTGGGTCGTGGATTGATTCAAGATAATATTTATCGATTTATTTTTGTACATCTAACTGTGGACAACTAGTTGTAGGTTACTAACGAGGACAACTGACTTAATAAACTTAAAACATCAAAATATATTAAAAGTGTTGTAAATATATTTTGAACATACTTTAATATACATGTATATATTGTTATAGGTTCGTGAATCAACAGTGGCCAAGTCTTACTTCTCGACGAAGTAAAAATCTGTGAAAGTGAGTTATAGTCCCACTTTTAAAATCTAATATTTTTGGGATGAGAATACATGCAGGTTTTATAAATGATTTACAAAATAGACACAAGTACGTGAAACTACATTCTATGGTTGAATTATCGAAATCGAATATGCCCCTTTTTATTAAGTCTGGTAATCTAAGAATTAGGGAACAGACACCCTAATTGACGCGAATCCTAAAGATAGATCTATTGGGCCTAACAAACCCCATCCAAAGTATCGGATGCTTTAGTACTTCGAAATTTATATCATATCCGAAGGGTGTCCCGGAATGATGGGGATATTCTTATATATGCATCTTGTTAATGTCGATTACCAGGTGTTCACCATATGAATAATTTTTATCTCTATGTATGGGATGTATATTGAAATATGAAATCTTGTGGTCTATTGTGTTCACCATGTTTGTATGATACTGTGTAAAAACTGCATTCAAGAAACTGATTTCGATGTAACATATTTGTATTGTAAACCATTATGTAATGGTCGTGTGTAAACAGGATATTTTAGATTATCATTATTTGATAATCTACGTAAAGCTTTTTAAACCTTTATTTATGAAATAAAGGTTATGGTTTGTTTTAAAAATGAATGCAGTCTTTGAAAAACGTCTCATATAGAGGTCAAAACCTCGCAACGAAATCAATTAATATGGAACGTTTTTAATCAATAAGAACGGGACATTTCAGTCACCACCCATTCGTGAAATTCCGGTGGTAAATGAATTTGAAGACGTTTTTTCGGATGAGTTACCGGGTGTTCCGGCGGAAAGACTGTGACGACACGAAAATTTCCGATCAAATTTAAACTTAATCTTTATATAGTTTCCACACGATAAGCAAAGTCTGTTAAACTAAATCTCAAAAAAAAAAATTGAACTATTTCAGATATCTATTTGACCTTTGACTTTTTCCGACGATTCACGAACCGCTATCTGTAAATAAATATATATATGTATGTATGTATATATATATATATATATATATATATATATATATATATATATATATATATATATATATATATATATATATATATATATATTAATTTGAAATAGAAACTTATATGAGTTAGTTTATTTGTGTAAATAAAATAATACATGACATTACTATAAATCTATCTATATATGAAAAGTACATCGAATATATATATATAATTTAGAATTTATTTAACAAACGCTCGTAACACTCGTTTATCATCTTGATGGTTATTAATCAAGTTAAAAACGAATTTATATGATTTTAAAATAAAAGATGATCCGAAAATGAGTTATATAAGTTATAGGCTTATTAAAAGTATATTTAGAATTTAATAATTATTTAATTTTAACACTTTTTATATTTTACCCATAAATGAGAGGGACAGTTGATGTAATTTTTATTTATTAAATTAATAATTGAATTTTATATCATAATGATCAAAATAAATAAATATAGTTAATTTAAAAATATGGAATTTTTCTGAACACTTTTATCCGCCACTGAATTACAACGGAACTCGATATACTATCTGTACCAGACTGTCGGCAGAATTATAGGAAAGGACTTACACGTTTGTTTACCATGTAATATAATATTATTATACTATTTCTCTAATTAATGATTTCATGTTATGCATTGTTATATATAGATATACTAGTATATATACTGATGCAATTATATGTTGATCAAACACCTTCCTCACATCCTTCACCACTTCTTTGATGAAACACCACAATCACCCCACAATCACTGTTACAGCCGCCACCACTAACCACCACAACAATCACCATAACCTCCCATCCATCACCATAACTATTTCTATTTTAAACGAGAACTCAACATCTTCATCACTCAACTACCTCCAAATTCCTGATTACGTTTTCCCATTCTATATGATGTTTAGTGCTCTGGTTACCATCGATTTAAACAATTTACCACCATTTCCATTTTTTCGAAATCACTACAACCACAAGCCCAAAACAAACACCTCTTGCATGTTAATCGACAACCATCTCTTCCCTCTTCTACTTCGGTTACCACCCTAACCTTCAAACCATAATCACCACCACCTATTATCGGCCACCACAACTACCAGTTATCACATTTACTATTAACAATCACCACAAACCCAATTGTTACAGCTACTGCTACGGTACCTTATTCTATTTCTGTTTATCCGTAAACTATCAACACCATGTCACCCTTTCACCACCCCCACGATCACCATACACCACCTTTACCTACTACAACCATCACATCATCGAGAGTCGTCTCAAAATCACCACCACAACCCAAAACCACCACTATCTTCTATCGTGAACTTCTCCTCCTCTCTCTTTTCCTCTCTCCCTCTCTCTCTCTCTCTCTCTCTCTCTCTCTAAATTCTATCTTCGTTCGAACCCATAAAAACTCCTGCAAATCACTAATGTTCTTTCTGTTTTACAGCCCACAAAACCGACACTTTAACACAATATTAAGCAGTTATACCCTGCCTGCTACTGTTGCAGTTTCTATTTCTTTTAAAACTGCAAACAGACGACAACATGAATGCTTTTTCTACTGCTATAAACTGCCAAGAATGACCATCGGAGCACCACCAATCCACGGTATCTACTGCTGTAGCTATATTCATTTCTGTTGAGCAAGTAAACCAAGTGAGAAGGGTGAGATAGGTTCATAATCTAAGGGTGTCAATTAGGAGATAAAATATTAATCTAAAACACTTTATCAAAAAGGTATGTGGAACCAAAATTGGTGATGGCCGACCAAGTGGAATAAAAAGGGACGTACGAATTAGTTGTAATTAGGTAAAGCCTTGTTTATTTAAAAGAACCCCACTTCCAGCTATTATTGTTCACAAGTTATGTTATATAACTAAAATAAATTTGGAAGTTGATCTAACTTATAGGCCGTAAATGGGGTTAATGAATTCGAATCATGATGAATTGTATTTATGTTATGTGAGATGATGAGATGACCAAAAGATATAATCGAATCATAATGATGATGAAGTGTTCCCGGTCGTACCATGTTAACTACAAATCCCTCGGTTAATCTAGTTAAGACATGCTATTGGGCTTTAAGTAGATTAGAGGGCTTATGAACTAAATTTCCTCTTTGGACTTGTCATTCACTGTTGGGCCGTATAGTTGGGCCGTGACCATGTTGATTCATTTATTAGTCCACTATATGTCTTCCTCTCTTGCATGTAATGGACGGGGAAATAATATTGATCATAGTACGAGAATGAAAAATGATGATGGAGATAACGATATGATGATGGGTGATGATACATAACATGATAAAGATGATGAGATGAGGTATTAAGATGATCATGAGATGATTGAAACTAGGATCGAATTGTTATATAATGATTAAGTTTAGATGGATATTAAGATGGTGATAACAATAAAGATAATTAGGATGATGGTTATGAACAAGATGATGATGGTGATATACGAATTGTGTTGATTAAAATGATTAAAAGGTCGCGTATGATGATGAACGGGTTCCGTTATGATCATGATCACATTGATAATGATTATGATTCGTTAATGATATGTAAAATAATGATAATAATAAATATGGTTAAGAATGTTATCGGATTAGCGGGACGTCGCGAGTTCAAACCCAGACTTGGGCATTTTTTTAAGGGCTACTTCTTTGAGGTAGTATTTCTATTACCATTACTATTATTATTATCGTATCATTTTTAGTATTAACATAAGTATTATAATTAATATTATTATTATTATTACTTTTACCATTATTATGATTACTACAAATATAAGATTATTACTATCAAAATCATTATCAGAATTACTATTATTAAAAACTATTACCGTTATTATCAAAATTATTTTTATAAAGAATTATTATGATTAGTATTATTAATTAATATATCCAATAAAGATTGCTATAAAAAAATGTATTTAATACACCTAACTTAACTATATTAATATTTTTATAAATATATTTATTTAAATAACGAAACCTATAAATTATTAAATATAAAAATATTATCACTAATAATAATATATAAATTTGTTCGAGTACATGTTTATATATATATATATATATATATATATATATATATATATATATATATATATATATAATATAGGTTCGTGAATCCGAGGACAACCCTGCATTGTTCAGTATCGTCGTATGCATATTTTTACTACAAAATATCATATAGAGAGTTTCATTTGCTCCCTTTTACTCTTTATATTTTTGGGACTGAGAATACATGCGCTGCTTTTATAAATGTTTTACGAAATAGACACAAGTAATCGAAACTGCATTCTATGGTTGGATTATCGAACCGAATATGCCCCTTTTTAGCTTGGTAGCCTAAGAATTGGTGTTTATGATAATTGCCACCAATTGACGCGAATCTTAAAGATATATCTATCGGGCCCAACAAGCCCCATCCGAGTTACGGATGCTTTAGTACTTCGATTTATCATTTCTGATGCGAGTCCCGGAATGATGGGGATATTCTATATGCATCTTGTTAAGGTCGGTTACCAGGTGTTCACCATATGAATGAATTTTAATTCGCGAGTTACGCGTGTCAATATATGAAATCTTGTGGTATATTAAAATGATGGAAATGATCGATTATGATAAACTAATGAACTCACCAACCTTTTGGTTGACACTTTAAAACATGTTTATTCTCATGTATGAAAGAAATCTTCCGCTGTGCATTTGCTCATTTTAGAGATATTACTTGGAGTCATTCATGACATATTTCAAAAGACGTTGCATTCGAGTCGTTGAGTTCATCAAGATTATTATTAAGTCAATTATAGATTGGATATATTCTGAAATGGTATGCATGCCGTCAATTTTCGATGTAATGAAAGTTTGTCTTTTTTAAAAAACAAATGCAATGTTTGTAAAATGTATCATATAGAGGTCAAGTACCTCGCGATGTAACCAAATGTAATTTATTCGTCTAGATGGATTAGGATGGGTCACGACAAAGACAAGTTGAATTTCGCATTGAGTTGGTTCCGGGGGCTACCCCCATTGCTAAAACTCTTTATCGTTTAGCACCAACGGAAATGCAAGAGTTGTTAAATCAAACCCAAGAGTTGCTTGAAAAGGGTTTTATTCGACCGAGTGCTTCTCCATGGGGCGCTCCGATTTTATTCGTGAAAAAGAATGATGGTAGTATGCGGATGTGCATCGATTATCGGGAGTTGAACAAAGTGACGATCAAGAATCGTTATCCATTGCCTAGGATTGACGAATTGTTTGACCAACTCCAAGGTGCAACGTATTTCTCTAAAATCGACCTACGGTCCGGCTATCACCAAATGCGGGTCCGTGAGGAAGATATCGAGAAAAGGCTTATCGAACGCGTTATGGGCATTTTGAATTCGTAATTATGCCTTTTGGTCTTACAAATGCACCGGCGGCGTTCATGGATCTTATGAACCGAGTGTGCCAACCTATGTTGGATAAGTCGGTAATTGTGTTCATTGACGACATACTTGTTTATTCGAAGAGTATGAAGGAACACGAACATCATTTGCGTGGTGTGTTAAAGACGTTGCGGAAGGAGAAGTTGTATGCTAAATTCTCCAAATGTGAATTTTGGCTAAGGAAAGTTCAATTCCTTGGCCACATTGTGAACAAGGAGGGTATTCAAGTAGATCCGGGGAAGATAGAGACGGTGAAGAGTTGGGGACGACCGACTACGCCTACGGAAATCCGAAGTTTTCTCGGATTGGCCGGTTATTATCGTCGGTTTATCCAAGACTTTTCTAAGATTGCTTCCCCATTGAAGAAGTTGACGAGAAAGAACACGAGATTTAATTAGGAGAACGAGCAAGAAATTGCTTTTCAATTGCTAATAGAAAAGTTGTGTCGAGCTCAGGTGTTAGTATTGCCGGAAGGGGTGGAAGACATGACGGTTTATTGTGATGCTTCTTTAAATGGGCTCGGGTGTGTTCTAATGCAAAGGGGTAAAGTCATCGCTTATGCCTCTCGACAATTAAAGGAACACGAAACGAGATATCCGACTCATGATCTTGAGTTGGCAGCGGTTGTGCATGCGTTGAAAATTTGGCGCCATTACTTGTATGGTGTCAAGTGTACGATTTATTAGGATCACAAGAGTTTGAAACACCTTTTCGATCAACGAGATTTGAATTATTGTCAACGTAGATGGATGGATGTGGTGAAAGACTATGATTGCAAAATACTTTATCATCCGGGTAAGGCGAATGTGGTCGCGAATGCGTTAAGTCGAAAGAGTCAACATCCGGCGATACGAGTAGGATAGTTACGCATGATTATTACTAACGATTTTCTTGTAAAGCTTGGCGAGACTCAAATCGAAGCTTTTGTTAACAATAAGCATGAGGAACGAATCGTGGGACAAACGGAGTTTATTACCTTAGGTCCGCATGGTTTGTTATCGTTTCAAGGAAGAGTGTGGGTGCCTAAAATGGGTGATCATCGACGAGTGCTACATGATGAAGCACATAAGCCAAAGTATTCTATTCATCCGGGCGCTACGAAAATGTATCTTGATTTGAAGAAGGAATATTGGTGGCCGGGCATGAAACGTGATGTTGTTAAGTATGTTGAACAATGTGTCACGTGTTTGCAAGTTAAAGCCGAACACCAAAAGCCGTATGGTATGTTACAACCGTTAGAAATCCCGAAATGGAAATGGGAGCACATTACCATGAATTTCATAACAAAGTTACCTAAGACGGCGAGAACCCAATTTGATTCGATTTGGGTGATAGTAATAGATTGACGAAAAGTGCTTTGTTTTTTCCCATTCGGGAAGCTATATCGTCGGAGACCTTAGCTAAGTTGTTTATCAAGGAGGTGATATCGAGACACGGGGTTCCTATATCTATTATCTTGGATCGAGATACTCCTTTCACATCTCGGTTTTGGGAGAAGTTTCATGAAGATATGGGTACACAATTGAAATTGAGCACGGCGTATCATCCTCAAACGGACGGTCAAACCGAACGTACGAATCAAACTTTGGAGGATATGTTACGGGCGTGTATTATTGATTTCGGTGGTAGTTGGGATGATCACTTACCTTTGGTGGAATTCTCGTACAATAATAGTTATCATACTAGTATCGGGATGCCACCTTATGAGATGCTTTATGGGCGGAGGTGTCGAACTCCGATTTGTTGGGGTGAAGTTGGTCAAAGAGAAATCGAGAGTACCGATTTGGTTTTAGAGACGAATAGCAAGATTGATATGATTCGAACTCATTTGAAAAAGACCCAAGATAGACAAAAATCTTATGCTGATAAGCGTAGATGACAAATTGAGTTCCAAGAAGGCGACATGGTGATGCTTAAAGTTTCGCCATGGAAAGGTGTTATTCGGTTTCGAAAACGGGGAAAGTTAGCTCCTCGGTTTATTGGTCCTTTTAAAATTTTAGCTCGTGTTGGTGAAGTTTCGTATCGTTTGGAATTACCCGAAGAGCTTGCGGGGATCCATAATACATTTCATGTTTCCCATCTCCGTAAGTGTCTTGCGGATGATTCATCTTGGGTGCCATTAGACGAGATTGAGCTAAACAATAAGTTAGAGTATATTGAGGAGCCGATTGCTATACTCGATGAGAAGGTCAAAAGGTTGAAAAATAAAGAGGTGAGAACGTTTAAGGTTCAATGGCGTCGTAGTAAAGTTTCCGAGTTTACTTGGGAGCCCGAAGAGTTCGTGTTGGTTTACCTTCCCTCTTGTCATGCTGCTTGGATCGCGAGGACGCACTCCGATTCAAGTGGGGGAGAGTTGTAAGACCCTAATATTTATTAAACAGAGATGTATATAGAGTACATGAAGTGTGGGGGACATTGTGTAAATAAATTGAGGTCAGAGACTGATCAGAGCAATGTGCGCTCAGCGCACACTTAAGGGTGCGCGTGGCGCACTTCCACTGTAGCCGGGTTCTGCTTCTTTTAATTAGATATTTTGAAGGGCTCTTTGGTAATTTCACTTATGAACGAGTTTAAGACCTGTAGATCAGATCTTGGGGTATCATTTACTCCAATTCCAATAACCTTATCCTATCCACTTCAATTTTAGAGAGAGAGTGAGATTCTTGTGTGAGAAAGCTCAAGCAAAGGAAGAAAGAGCTAGTTTTGAGTCTTAGCTCGAGTTATAAAGTTGTTCATCTCCTCACTAGCTACGTTTTGGGTGTAGTGGTATGTTCTAACTTTGATTTCCTTACTTTGATTTATGTATGGGTTAGAGTTTGGGTAAATGAAGAACATAAAACCCATATTTGGTGATTTTGGGTATTCTTGGGTAAGATTGAGTCATGAAGACTCAAGAATGACTAACCTAGAGTTTCAAAGTGTTAATTGGTGTTTATGGGTCTTAAATGGTAGTTAACCACTAGCACACTTAGTGTTTAAAGTGAATGAGTGTATTTGAGTTTTGTTAGTGACCCAAATGAGTGTGTTAACCTTGAAATGAGTCAAATGAGTCCTTGATGACCTAAGTGGGTTAATGGGTGCGAAAATGAGATAACCATGTGATTAAAGGTGTATTAAGACCATAATCAAATTGTTGGTAAGGGTTTGACATAATCCCGACCTAGTGTTGGAATGAATGGTGCAAATGAGTCACGTTTGCACTAGGGGCTAAGTGGCACTTAGATGACGAATAAGTTGATTGACCAACTTGAATGAATGATTGATATATGTGCATAATGTAATAGGTACGTTACCTTGAAGTTGCGAGCTTGATTTATCAATTCACCGAAGGCGTAAGGTGATTGGAATAATTATGCGTGTACGTATATAATGTATTTATTTGTGTAGTATGAATGTGGTATTGTCGCGGTGTTTAAGACACCACATTCTACGTAACGAGTGGTATTGTCGCGGTGTTTAAGACACCACTCATTGGTTTGATTGACGTGTGGTATTGTCGCAGTGTTTAAGACACCACATTGTCATGGGAGTGGAATTGTCGCGGTGTTCAAGACACCACTCATTGGTTGATTGACATGTGGAATTGTCGCGGTGTTCAAGACACCACATTGTCATGGGGGTGAGTTAGTCGCGGTGTTTAAGACATCACCCGGGAGATTAGTGATTACGCGGTGATTAAGTAACACTAATGGATGTTATGAACTCCGATGGTCTCTAGCGAGTACCGTTCCCTTGTTCGATTGGTTAACCATGGTTGTGTGAATTTTTGTACTAGCATATTTAATTGTGAACTATATGCTTTTGGAATCGCTAGCTTATTATGATTGCGGATATTGGTATATGCATAATGTTTGCATAGTTGTCGAATTGCTAGCTTGTATGCGGTATTGTGTAAGTGATTGCAAGTAAGTATGTTATATATGTGTATGTATAATTATTGCATTCACTAAGCTTTGCTTACCCTCTCGTTGTTTACCTTTTTATAGGTTCGGGCGTTGACAAGGGTAAGGGCGTTCGATTGGATTAGAGATCCCGCTTTGTTTTGATAGAGGACGCTTTTGGATGTGTTAGCTTTTGAAATTTGACTGAGAGTTGGGTAGTTTAATCCCCAAACATCATTCTCTAGTGTCGTTTGGAATTTAAACTAATTCGGTTTAAACTTATACTTTTTGTACGAAACTTGTATTACGGCACATGTGGGCCCGGTTTCGTAAAACTTATTTTATTATTGAATCGTGTGAGTTTTAACTATTATACCATGTTGTGAAAAGCGTTTCGTCTAAATATGTCGGGAAGTGAGAGATCTTTATTTGAAAATTTACAAATCCGGACAGAACTGAAATGGGTTTGTGCGCGCCGCGCACCTTAGGTTTCTGCGCGCCGCGCACCCCATCTGTAATAAAAAAAAAATAAAAAATTTCGCATATTCAGTTGGTTATTGGTTTGGGTCGTTACACCAACACTACCACCAACCATCAATTTTCAATTTGACAAATTAAAATTGAACTGAATGTATACCTTTCGATTAGAAGAACAAGAAGCACCAAAACAACCGATTACATTAATTAGTAGTAGCAGATCCTACAAATTGATCGATCGAACGATCAGAGAAATCATAAGCTGAGCGATAATCGAGATAGGTTTAATCACGGTTTGATGAACAGCTGAACGAATCGAGCTTGGCTTCAATATCGATTCATACAAATCAGAAGTTGAGTTGTGATTGAGTAATGTAATTTGAAATTGATTTATATGAACAGAACTTGATGGAAGTATAATTATGGAAGAAGATCGGTGTACTGTTGTTTACTCTGTTATGTGATGAGTTAGGGTGGAACCAGCAATAGACATAAATGACAATTATACCCCTCTGCGTTTTTTAATATAAAACTTAAAAAAAATATGAAATGGTAGGTCCATATTCACTTATCCAGTTTGTATCACATTTAGTGCTTAGCCATGGATTGAACCTCTATATATATATATATATATATATATATATATATATAAATATATATATAGTGGTAGGATCAAGAGAGAAGTAACCATTCGGGGGGAAGCGGGAGGAAGCAAAAACTTTTTTTTTTCGTTTTTTGAAAAAACTTTGTTCACGAACATTATAGATGAGATGAAAATATGAACATTTAGTAGAGACACTTTGTGATAAATGTTTTTATTTTGGCGGGAAAACGCTCGAAGAAGTAATATATAATAATTATCGTATTTTTTGAGCGTATTTTGAGATTTTAGTTATTAGGGTTTAGATACTAGGGTTTATAGGGTTTAGATATTATGGTTTAGAAATTTAGGGTTTAGGGTTTAGATTTAGGATTTAGATTGAGTTTTTAACACGAACGGTTTAGAGTTTAGGGTTTAGGGTTTAGGGTTTGGTGTTTTGGGTTTATGGAATAAACCCAAAACACCAAACCCTAAACCCTAAACCCTAAACCCTAAACCTTAAACTCTAAATCGGGCTAAATTTTACTTCACAAAACATGAAAAAAAAACGTTCATATTCTTCACGAACAATATTATCTTGAATGTTATTTTTGTCGATCGTTTTCCCGTCTAAATAATAACATTCATCACGAAGTGTCTCTTCTAAATGTTCATATTTTCGTGTGATCTTGATGCCGGAAAAAATTTTTAAAAAAAAAACGGAATTTTTTTTTTTTTTGCTTCCCCCCGCTTCCCCCCCGTTTGGTTACTTTCCCATTGATCCTGCCCCTATATATATA